>NW_027279593.1:2500-221020 GCF_046629955.1 Centroberyx affinis | reverse complement strand
GTTCACCAAGTTCATCAATTGAATTTGAATGTGTGGTTATTCAACTCATTGTTTCGTTACCAATCACTAGGTGGCAGCCACGCTCCAATATTTTGTCTTAAAAGCATGAGCTGATGTGTTGGGAATATGACAATATCTGTCATTTGCAAGCTTTGAAATGGATACACAGAAGTAATGCTCCGATGTGAAAAACAATTTATTTGAAATACATTTAGATTCCAGTTTGTGTATTTATGCAGACACAGTTGCTCAGGTTGATGTCATTGCCCTTGTAAGTCCTAGTAAGGAGGTCTCCTTTAAAGGGGGCCTTTGCCTAAATATTTCTTTTAAAAACGTTCTTTCTAAAGCAACTCTTTAGATAAACCATAAACCATTTAAAATGCAGAAAAGAAAGCAAAGCCCGGTGCCATACAATCAGCCTGCTAGGTCCCATGGTTGTGGGTGACAGAGTGGACTACTAGCAGTTCAGGTTTAATGAAACGTGCCATCAAGGCCTCCTGCAGTCACTGCTATGATGGGCAACTTGGATGATCATGTACTATAAATCAACTTACAATATGTAGCTTACCCACAAAAAACAAAGGAAATGTGTAAAGGCTCATTTCTATGTGAAATTGAACAATAAAATCTGGGTCCCTTTTAAAAGCATCTGCTTTAAAACTAATAAGCTAATTAGCATGTCAAAACAATATCACATTAAAACCCCAGCAGAGACCTGTACATGCATCTTGCACAAGTCTCCGTGCTCATTTTATAAAAGCATATTTATGTTCATCCAGACTATGATTTAAAGTAAAGATAATTCACACTCACCTTAACTGTCTCTAGTCTGAAAACAGGTACCGCTGTGTCCTGAACATTAATGTAGCTCCTTAGACTGACATGGAATAAACATCAACCTCATCCAACCCAACTGATAAAACAGACTGTAGATGACAAAGCTTAATAGTCTCCCTTAAGGCTCAATTCAGTAGTTTCCTCTTCTATAAGTGGTTTGATCCAAATTTCCAGTACCAGAATAGGTCATATAACAGAAATTACAAGAACACATAAACATCTATAGCACCAGTGTTTCCTTTTTTTGTGGCTTGGGGGATAATTTTGGTTCCCTTGGTTTGTATACTTATGTTTTTGCTGCACTAAATAAAATCAAATTATTTGGATAATTTATTAAGATGAAATTGCAAATTGTGAAAATTAGCCAAATATTTATTTGTGCTTTATGGGGCGTAAAATATAATATATATTTTTATATTTTGTCCACCACTGTGACCACAATCAATATAGGGGAAACACTTGGCTATAGGGCTGCATTTACACTACAGGCAAAATGACAAAATCCAGTGTTCATCAGAGAATTGTCTTACAATATGTATGTGTGTATATGTTTAGAGCAGTGTCTGTCCAGACAGGCATATTGTTGTGACTCACATGTTCACTGGATCATCAACCTGGCCTCACTCCTAAAATGTTACTTAACTGGTTTAATCTTCAGCTCTGTATTGAGATTTGTTTTGTAGCCAAGATAAGCCTGATTTGTATCAATAACAGTTTAGATGTGCATGCACCACCATTACAAATTTTAATTTGTATATTACAGAGTTAGTGACTTGTCAGTAATAATTTACATATCTAACGAGAAACAGGTGTGGAGAACTAACGACCAGCCAATCATGACACTGTCAACATTTAAAGAGAGAGAGCATTGTGGTCCGGGTTGGTTTGAGGCCGGTTACTTTTTCAACAAGGCCACGATTGGACACAAACAAAAACGTCACTGGACCACAGTATTGTTGGAAAAGTGACTCCAGTCCTCATGACATTCCTCTGCAGGACAGTCGTTGACTTGTGGTTTGAATGTTTAAACCATAACCTATTTCTCCGGGTCACATTCCTACCCACCTGTCTGTCATCACCTACGTTAATCAGCAGTGTGATATATCCATTTTCATATTGAACAAGGCTGTTCAACGCAGAGCACTGGGTGCTCATGCGTCTCATTTTCATGAACAAATCACTTCTAAGATCCCTTGATTCTTGCACTCACAGTAATGTTGGCTGGTTTGCCTTTTAGTACTGGTACTATAATAATCAAGGCCAGCAATCTTCAAAAATTGATTTACTTCAACCTGAATACTATTACTTCCCTTGAACATGAATAGCTATGTTTGTCTATGATGAGGAGAGAAAAGACACCTTAGTGGTACTCAGTGACTTAATTTTAGCTGTACATACTCTTATAAAATGCTTTCTGTTATTAAAATATTGAATGTCTAGACAACAAAAGGCCAAATTTCAGAGCCATCACATCTGAGTTAAAATCTGATTCCAAAAATATCCAATTCCATCTGCTCACACAGCAATGAAATGATCAGATCTATGTCTATATGGTCAGAAAACAGGATTTGTTTTTAAGGTGCATGCATCCTTTTGTGAACTTGGGCACCCTCTGCTGTTTGAAACAATCTAGTCATCATCCTGGCCAGTGGAACCTGGTAAAATGAGGGGAAAATCAGGGCCAAAATTAAATGGTTGTGTGTATATGAAGAATTTCATTTTAAAATGACATATACACCATTTGATAAAACATGCCAATTCCTACAAAATGACTGATCACAAAAAGTTAAAACTTTGTGGTGGGGTATTTTTTAAAACATGGTATACAACTCAAGTCCTTGGTTCACACTCTTATAGACTGGATCCTCTATATTTTAAAGATATTGAATAATGACCCTCAATGATTTTTTGGAATGGAACAGAACTGGGTGCATGTGTGCGTGAACTAATGTGTCTTTGGCAAAGGACATCCCCACTATCCATTGTTCAGGCTCAGTGAGTGTGCAGCAGCCCTAGATGGGGCTGTGCCTTTTCATGCCTGAGAGTCTAGTTGCCATTTTAGCTGTTAAAACTAATGGACCTCCTCCTCACGGCTCTCCTCTGAGACATCCAAAGACAGCGAGGACAGGGTAACCTGCTCTGTGCATCTCCCATCAGCTGATTCAGCCACACAATTGCTCTCTAGGATGTTAAAGTCACTGTTTTCAGTCAAATCTGCATCACCTGACCCACTTGACGTAAGCTCCAGAGTTTTAGTCAAGCAACTGATGTTGGTCACGTATGGAAGGTCCTCCTCCTTTGTACCCTTGACCGTGTTTGTCTCCTCCTGGGTATTGTGTACATCAGAAATGTTCTCTTTGTCCATGGGGCATCCATTCACCTGTAGCTCTAAAATACCTCTGCTGGACACCTCTACTTCTGACCAGCGGGTGACCTCTTCAGAAGAAGTTTTCATGTAGCCATTTGCATTCTGGATAGTGTCCTCTTCCTCATCACAAACACTTTCTTCATCTCTGACCTTGGCGATACTCCCATTTGAAGATGGCAACGACTGACTGTCCTCTTTATTACTAGTCTCAACCAAATCTACTTCCTGTTCAACTTCGTCTTGGTCCAATGGAGGATTGTCTTGTTGAGTGGTGTCATTGCCACCACATTCTACCTCTGGAACACTGCCCACATTGTGTGTCTCTTCACCGATCGCTGACACGAGTGCCTTCTCCTCTGTGCTTGCCGGATCGTCACTCTGCTCTTCTTTGTCTGGGTCCGTTTGCCCATCTGAACTCCGAGTCTCCTCCGGACAGCTGACATCTGGAATGTGGTCCTCAGAGCTACGGACATGTTCTAGAACTTCGACCTCAGAGATGACACAATGTTCTAGAACTGGCTCCTCAGAACTTGCGTGGTGTTCTAGAACCTCTTCCTCAGAGCTGACACATTCTAGAGTCCTTTCAGAACTGATATCCTGTTCTGGAACCTGTGGCTCACAGCTGGCCTTTTCTAGATCAGCCTCCTCGAGACTATCCCCGTGATCAGCTTCCTCCTGGGCGTCTGGATGAGGAAGACTCTGAGCACTAGGAACTGTCTCTTTTGCTATTTCTAATGTTATATCGCTCTCTTCCATTACCGCACAGTCCTCATTAATCACCTTCTCCAATTCCACCCCACAGCTGTCCTCAAAGCCAGTCCCCATGGGCGAGTGTACCTCTACTGGTGTCTGTATTTGACAGCTCCTCTGCTGGGTCTCGTCGGCTGGGTCATCCCGGCTGTCTCCCAGAAAAAAGGTTGCCTCTGCTGGGCCAACAACGGCCTCTAGATGGTTATTCTTCTGGAGGACCCTTAGGGAGGCCTTCTCAGTGTGGCTAAGCTGTAACTCCTGATCATGGACCTCCACTATACCCTCCAGAGGGTCTGCGTCGCTGGATGAGAGTAGTCCAGGGTTAGAGGTGTCTTTATTTTGTAGGCAAGGCAGATGTGGAGCTGGGCTGTGGATTGGGGAAGAGAAGACAATACATTTATTTAACCACATAATATTGACTAGTAAGAAACTATCAGATTAAATTTTAACATTACAGGAACTTAATACAATACATAAAAAATGTGTATATATCAGGATCAGGATCCGATTTCATTCAGATATTTCATACACAGTGGATCCATGTGTTCAATTTTTAAAAGAAACCCACTTTTTGAATTGATTAAAATAAACCTTAACTGGTGACGAAACCTGATGCTAAATGTAGACTTTGACATTCCAATCTGTTATATTAGTGGGTGATTTATTTATATACAACAGTAAGGACTGTGTGCAAGAATAATGGTTGCTTTTGCTGTATTTATAGTCCCATATCAATACTCTTCATCCCTCCGTCATACCTCTCCATGGACTCATAAGAAACTGTAGTCAGACTGGGCTCCTTGATCAAGTCGTCCTCCTGAGCCTGAGCCAAGCCCCGATTGGACGAGGCGTAGGTGAGGATGGCGTCCGTCACAGTGTAAGGGGTGTGGCCCTGCACGCAGTCCAGGATGTGACCGACTGGCAATTGGGTCTGCAGGAAGAGGTGGAGCTGGCTGTCTGACAGACATACCGTCATGTGCAGCACCCTGCAGGCAAAAAACATTATATATACAAGGAAAAAATATTTGTCATCATTATGTCACATGTAACAGGTAGCTTTCATAATGCAACAGTCATTTTTACAGTAGATTAAATATTGACAATCGTTATTGTTTTTTTGAGGAAGAACTGACTTGTCGAGGAAGACCTGAAGGCCTTTCCTTCTCCTCTCCAGGAAGTCCTCATTGCTGAAGGTGAAGAGGGACTTGCCAGGAAGGTCTGGGACTGGCCTGGAAGACAGACAGGATGAAAAAAAGCTCTAAAAGGGCTAATCTCTCCATTTTTGTAAATTCGTATGGCATATTTGCTTCATTGAATACAAGGAGGGTGAAAGAAAGTTTGGCTGATGACATGCAACCAATGTTGTCAGCCAAATTTGAACCCACAGTGTCACAAGTACATGTCATGTGCCTTTATGTGGGTATTTTGTATTTCCAAGACTCCATGCTTGATTTCACATCAGCGTACAAATTGCATCATTTTCCAAACAGTTCCATCAAACAAGCCAGTTTCAAAGCAATGGATTAACTAAATGATGAAAGGTCTTTCAGTGGAGGTCTTTGCTGAATTGAGCTGTGAAGTGTTGCTCACAGATGGTCTGTGATGTAAAATTGCCCCTGGCCAAGAGCCTACCACTGCTGCTCTAGGATTGAATGCCACTGGAACTCTCACTTCTGTGTCTCCATTTGTTATATACCCTTCAGCTTTTCTATCGTCTAGGTGAAGAAAGAATACTAAAGGAGGATTAACTGCCCATTCCCCACAACAACTTACACCAAGCCAGCATTCTTCTGCATCTTCTTCTTGAGCCAGACAAACTCGCTGTAGCGCCGACGCACACACGACGTCTTGGCTGTGAAGGCCTTACTGTTGGTCTGAGAGTAAAAAAAGGGGAAAATGTGTGTATTACTTTCAATAATATTAGATTATATAAAGCCAAACGATGAAGCAATGTTCAATAATGTTTATTTCACTATTTCTAGGGGTGTAACGATTCAATCCAACAACGATTTGATTTAGATTCTTTCAGCAAAGATTCAATGTGTCATAAAATCTCACATTCTGCCCATGATTCGATTAATTTCAATACTTCCAAAAAGTATAATCACTCTACAAATGTAATTTGTAAAAAGCAACTTAACTGATTCAGTCAGCAATAATTAAACATATGTAAACCTTACACCAAGATATTAGTTCAAAGCATTACGTCTATTTGAGGCAAAACATAAAGCTTCAAATGACAACATCTCATTGTTTCTACCGTATGTTTGCAAAAGCTTTTTGTAGCAACACCCTTTCCACCTTCCATTTAGCTCTGCAGAACAGAGCTCACAAAACATCTTAATGCAATATTAATCGATCCCAACTCTTCAAGTCGATGCAGTTAGCTTTCCAACTTCAAATTTCAGCATCATCGTATTGCATCAATGCTTTTTTACACCCCTAGTGTCATTATTTTGTCACTAATGTGGTGACTGGAATGACTCAAATGCTCCAGCTGTTCAACTTTTGCTGAGCTTGTATAACATAGGCTTGTGGCAGAACTAAACCATAAGGCTATTACAAGGCAGATTTGTTCCCACAATCTATGACACAGTCCAGACATGTTGCACAACAAGCCACCTTCTGACAAGCCATAATCAATTGGAAGAATGTAGGCCATAGATTAAATGGTTAAATATTAGGTAAGTCTATAGCCTCAGTGCAATGACAGGCAACAAAAGCAGTGAGCCAAGTTTTGCTAGAGGTGTTTCTAGATAACCTTTGCTCCCCAAATGTTAAAGCAGGTTGAGGGGAGATGGCAACATTATAGCAACATGGCAAGATAGCAAGCTACAAAAGCCACTTATTTTGACTTTCTGGAATTCTAAAAGACAGACCAGTGATGTGAACCTCTCTGAAAAGCCCAAATCTCTAGTTAACAATCTATTTTGTTTAGCCTTTATTTACCCCACATACATTGACTGGACTGAGCATGCTGGCTCCTTGTCAGCAATACCTTGCTTCACATTTACTTAAACACACAGCAATAACATAATGATGACAAACAAGATTGGGTAAGATCACGCGAGGTCACATGATCTTAGCCAATTTCATGACTCACACCCACATAACTGCATCACACCCATGTGGGCATGGGACATACTGCTGACACAGCAATCCAAACCACAGGCTGTTGGCTTGAAAACATCTCAACTTGCGTCCATTCAAAATGTAAAGAATCCATCTATTGTCTAGTTACTGTTTTTCAAAGATTGGGCTTGGTTGCATTAAGATTAAAATAAGTCACCATATTATTTTGAAGCAATTGATATCTGAAGATAAGATAGCACTTTATTGATCCCCTTGGGGAAATTCAGGAAGCTCCTGACTTTGTTATGTTGCTAGTACCTTCCAAAGGCTCTGCAAGATAAGACAGGCTGAATAGAAAACTGAAGGTTTGTAGATTAGAGTCCTAAAAACAAGATGAATTTTGCCTGTCTAACGTAGAATAGCCTATCCAATAAGCCACAAATTAACAAAATTATTTAGAAAATGGGGGGCACAGAAAAAGTTTTCAGATCACTAGACTGGTTTATAACAAATTGTTGTCTGGCAAGAAACTCTTTCCAAGTATCTTCAAATTAGTTTATTTCATGGCTTTAACTATTACTATCAAATATAACTTTTTATTTATTTTTTTTAAAATACGTTCTGCATATTCATTATGTGAAACAAATTACTCTGCTGCAGCTCACACTAAAAGTGACTGCATATGCCATGATGCAAATGAAGTGTTATTACTCACATGAAGGAATATTTTATAATCCACGTATGAATTCCACGAGCCTTCATTCTGGATGCGGGGGTCTTGGACCCGCACTGCAACAAACTCCTAGAGGGGAGAAACAAAGACGTTTCACATGTAAAAGCAAAACAAAAACAACAGTAATGTGTGTTTGTGTGTGTCGAGCTGGATCATGTTAAGATTAACAGACTGAGAACTAGATTATTGTGGAGGCATGACACACGCCTCCCCTGCCTTAAAACCATGTTCCTCATAGGCTTTTTAACACATCAATGGAGGCTTTGTTCTTTGACATCTGTTTAGTGGAAGTGTATTTGCTCTGAGGTAGTGAGTGCACTTCTGTAGAGAGGAGGGTTTCCATGTAGAAATATCTCTGTCAGATTCATCAACACAAGAGAACTCATATATGAAGAGAATATTTCCACTAAATTTAGAAAACAAGTGGGAGGTTACTTACATCTTCTTCGTGATTGCTGTTCATCCTACCGAAGGCTGCGCTGCACTGTAAACATCTGGAAATCAATGAAACGATCCAGGTCAAAAGCTCAAACTGAGCACCTCTCCTATGGTGTTGTCCTGAGCTGATGACTCACCCTCTAAAAGAAAAGTTGCTAAACTAAAATCAACTGAGTCACTCACAAGTGTCTTCTTCTTTTATCCTCATTGAAATAAAGCATTAATGAGAATCTTAAGACCTCTGTGGAAAGAGTGAAAAGTAGAGATTTCTTCTGGAGTTATTCTGCTGTCTTTCTATCACTTTGCTGAAAGCCACAAAAAAAAATTAAATTCTCAATTGGCGGCAAGCTTATTAGCCAGGTACACCAAGACTATGGCTGTTGGCAGTATAAATATATCTTTCTCATTTTAACTGAGATCAGCCTAACTCACTGAGGTGACCCCTTGATAAGCTGGTGGCATACACCCTCCTACCCAGCCATCTCCCTTTCCTCTAACACCCAAGCCATAGTTTAAAGCACATGGGAAAGTTACAAAAGATCCCAAGTTCTGGTAAACTGACACACTACCAAGTATTTTCATTATCTATGCAGAGAAATACACTCATAGACACAATGTTCTCTGTGTGGCTGTCGGTCTGGGCTTTTCCAACCCCACAGTATGTTAGAGAGTAGTGCTTCAGACAGAGCAGACGGGAAAAACCGATGAGACTTTCACTTAGGTGACTCACCGATGCTCAGAGAAACTAGTTTCCTCCACTCGCCACAGTATCTGCTGTATCCTGATATAACTGACGGGCAACTATTTCCACAGCCAAACAGAAATACTTCTAATACTAATGATTGTTGTTCATCTGCCAGAGTGGATCTACTACCTGTCAGCTGTTAGAATAAACAAATGAAACAGTCATAGCCTGAATTTCCCAGCCTGCTCATTTTGTGTAAACAAACTCGAAGTAATACTAAATAAGATAACGAGAGCAATCAGACTGTCACTGAAATCCCTGACCAATTCGCTCGTATAACCAGATAATATAAACATAGTAAACTCGCTTTTAAGTTAAGTGAGGATGAACACCTCCTCTTGTTCTTTGGCTTGGCTAAAAAGGATGACAAGATGATTTGACTTCAGTGACGTTAAGTAACCTGGCTAAAGCAAACGTTAGCTGGTAGACACTGCCAATCGGCAACTACTTACTTTCACAAAGTATCTGGTTGCTGTTTTAGTATCCAGCCTGCTGTGGTTGTTGTTGTTGTTGTTGAAGCTAAAGACAAAATGTTAAAATCCAGAGGAGTGTTTTCCCAGCGAGCCCTGTTCCCTGTTTCCATTTTGCAAGTCAGAACCAGCGCTATTACGTCATACGGAGAGACGTATCCGCTTCCGGACTGTGTGTGCGCGCGCTGTTGGGTCAACTTTGTCTCAATATTCAAAATGAAAAAGTCATCGTTTTACACTTCTGTTCAAATCATAGAGTGTAAAGGTTCAAATATAAGACTAACAAACGATACACCGTCACTCATTGGGATAATCAGCAGCTACAAATGTAAAACAACAGAGAGGACAACCTGTTCTGCTGTAGCTCAGTTGGTAGCGAACATGGAAGTATTAACGTTAAACTGTAGGTAGCGAGCGGGAACTGGGCAGGACTATAGAACCTCCTTGGGCAGGACCGGAGTGTTTGAAGCTAAATGGCAACATGTGCCTCTAGGTAAACCAACTACAACAAAACGAACAAGCCCGTGCGTTAAAGCCCCGCACTGAACAGACGGGTCTGGATCATCTGGGTTGGAGTCGACTGTAAGAGATGGAAGGAGCCACTGGAATTGGAACGAGATGGGAGCGATGTTGAAATGTAGGATGTATTCACTGTAGGATCAATTATATATCTTCTTAGCTGCAGATGTTTCTCTTTTCATTTGAGTACAAAATATACCCATGAAGGTTTCATGTGCAATAGCCTGTTTAAATAAAAAAATAAAACCCTGCGGAGACTTCATATTCGCCTCCTTCGCTGGTACAAGGTCAGCTTCATCAGAGTTTTTCCTATACGAGGACAGGTGGCAAACAATACAAAAAACACAAAATCAACAGAAATGTGTTGAATTCCATATTCACATGGCAGAACATTTGCCTGCTTTTTACAAAATCACAGCCAAATCTGTAATGAGGCGTTTGAATTCCTCACCCACTCATCACCGCGACACAAGAAGGCACAATTTGAATATACACAATTCTTTATTGATTGATCAAAATCACATGAATGAATTTGATTGAAAGTTGGACACAATATCATGTATGCCTCTGAAGTCACATTCAGGCATTAATATGCCCTACAGCAAATTAAATGCCTTGATCTCCCCCTCATAATGATGTGGCTGAAATTAAACCAAAGGTTTCAACAGAAATATTATTTTATAATTTTATTCAAAGTGGAAAATTCCCAATGAACTAGTCTGGACTCAAACTGGGTTTAGCGAGTGGCCATTGCTCTAAGGAGTTTGATCCCAACGACTGAAAGATTTGAAACAGAAAAACCTATCATTTCAGTGTGGACTTGTCACCTTGTTTGGACTCAACAGAATCCCATATTCATCATGGAGCGCAGATCCAGGCTCACTGATGAGTTTTCTTGTTTGTGTGAAAGGCAGGACTGATTCAAGATCACTGCTCCCAGCCAGGAAAAAAACTTGATAAACCAGAATGAAATGCCCCTCGCAGTGGCTTTAGTTAGGCTGGCCAAACCTGACTTTCATGAGTTTACAAGGATTACAATCAGGGATGTACTGGAAGGTGAAACTAATCTTATTTACAAAATAGAGATAGCCCACCTTTTTAGGCTGACATTATCCGTATGACATTAATTCATAGCAGCCATATATCAAGTTGTATCAAACCAATATAAGTTGTGTGAAGATAGGGCCTTTTAAATAAAAGTATCATTTTTCAAGCATCCTGATGGTTCAAATGGCCCATACTACTTTTATACTAACGGTTACCTGTGACATCCTGACCTGGCTGGGACTTTTAAAAACAGAAAAAAACAACTCTTATTTTCTCGTTCTCTTTTTTCATTTATTTGCATATAATGGTAGCCTAGTTGTTTGCCTGTATTACCTCCCGGAGGTTTACCCAGCTTCCCAGGGCACCACCTGAAGCCAGGGGTCTGCCACATCGTACAGGCACTGCGGTCTAGTCCGGTGGTCCAGACCGCCACTCCGTCTTTTGCGTACATCCTGTTCTCACAGATCTATAGAACATACAAACTGATTGTACTAGCTGGTTTTGCACTGATCGGGAAATCTACACGCGGTACATTCTGTGAACCTGCACGTTCACTTCACTCCAGTGGGCTCGTGGAGTTATTTTCTCTCATACCAGACGAAGGGGGGCGGAAACGATACGTCTAGCTTTAACGTTAGCCAACTGGTAGCTAAATATTTTGATAACATATCAGCAGAGACAACAGCGTTATTGTTTACGAAGCAGAGACTATCGCGTTTTTTTATTTTGTTTTCGGGTTTTCTTTTCAAACCAATTAAATTGTAAAGCTTAGGTGAGTTTCATTTTGTCTTCCATCCTCCCTCCAAACATGTGTTGTTTCGGTAACGTTAACCGTTTGATTGTGCATGAGTCTGGCAGGTTAATGTGAATATCAACAATGAGGGTGAAAACCAGAACTGTCTCGGAGACACGTCTCACGTTACTAACCATAAATAACCATTAGCATCGACAAAGCTACCTGAAGTGTAATACATTAGTTGCTAACGCTAAAGCAATATGGAGGAAATAAATACAGTGAGTCGCTTTTCCTTCGAGGCTTTGTCGTGTGGTGTTTCCCCTTACTTGCTAGCTAGCAACAAAAATCCCCTTAAGTTAACAGTTAATCGAGGGTAGTTGTTTGCGCCACGACAGTGCGACTAAATGCCAAATTGCAAGTAGATGAAGCTCGCTGATTGTTACCTAAGCTGTGCATTCATACACTACATGCTGCACACCCGCCGCCAGGTGTTGCAAGCCCTCCATGCTCTGTTATTGATGCTGGCAGAGGCACGGCTACATTCACAATCAGCTCTAATGATGAGCAAATGATGGTAAAACTTAAGGTAGCTCGCTTGTGCAATAGCATATCTTGGTCAAGGAAATTAATAATGAATGGCTAGAGCCAGTCTCCTACCAAACCTTGTTACAACGTTGAGCCCTCTCACAAAGATACACTATGAGTCTAACACAGTGTCACAAGGTAATGGTACATGGGTAACTTTAGGCAATGCAGATGAGGCAGTGTTGTCCTCAGCAGTGGTAGGGGTCAGTAAAATTAATATAAATAATAAATAACGTAATGGGCCATAAACATAAATACATTTATAATGAAGAAAAAGGTGGGCCATACTTGGTGATGATCTACATTGCCTCAAAATATTGCCCATGTATCTTTGCAATAAATCTCATTCTCTCCAATGCTGTTTTCTCCTCTCTACCTCATTGATTCCCGATTGCTTCCATCATGCTACAATCTTGACGTTGACCAGGAACCTGCTGGTCCCAAGGTCTACCTGATGAGTATGAGCCTGACTACAGAATCCTCTAACGATGGTCCCACTGTTACAGAAGGTTTAATATATCATTATTTTCTAACATACAAATTTCTCTGTATCACATGTGCCTGTTCGGTAAGGTGTATCTCAAGAGTCGAGAAATGAATATAGTATGTATGTCAACAAGGTGGCACTATGAATGTTTGCAATCCATAACACCACTCATCACTGTGGTTTCCCATCCATTTGTGAACCCGACAAAGTAAGTCCCGTCCCATGCAAATGATAACATTATCTTTTTAAGCCATGCCATTGAATCACATAACACCTGCAGGCATTAAGAGTATTCAGATCGAGGGTCACCAACCGTTGAAGAGCGGGTGTCCTTAGGATTGGTAACTGTCTGCTTGTTGCCCCTGCAGCCACAGCCACAGCCACAGCCACAGCCACAGCCACAGCCCCCGCCCCCGCCCCCGCCCCATCAGAGAGCAAAATGATGACAACGGTTGAGAAGAAGGACAAGAAGGCAGACGATGTGGCAGAGGAAGAGGAGGAGGAGGAAGAATACGTGGTGGAAAAGGTCCTGAACCGGCGAGTGGTGAAAGGGAGAGTGGAATACCTGCTCAAGTGGAAAGGCTTCTCTGAGTGAGTTTTTTTTGGATGAACTGTAATCTCAGACATCTTTATAGTTGTCGTTAATCAATAAATCAAAGTGCAGGGTGGCATTCTGGGGGATCCTGGTGGGCATACATGCATAACTTACATTGCTGTGGGGTTGAGACCACCGCATGTACTTTGTCCACATCCACTCTCCCATCTTTTATACCATCTGTTAAATCAGAAATTCCATTAAAATTATGATAATTTAAAAGAATAAGGCACAGTTTTATTCAACAAGTGGCCAAATTATTAGGTAAATACAGAAATACTGTATTTATGTGTGTTTTTATCAACAGGGAAGATAACACGTGGGAGCCAGAGGACAACTTGGACTGTCCAGATCTGATTGCAGAGTTTCTGCAGTCCCAGAAAACAGCACACGAGGGCAAGAGGAAGGCAGCTGGAGATGCGGATGGAGATGAAAGTAAATCGAAGAAGAAAAAAGATGATGTAAGTCCCAGCCCTTTATTCTTTTAAGAGTCTAAGTGCTTGATGAGTCTCTAATCAGATTGATACTTGGGCTGATAAAAATACAGTATGCTAAAAATTGAAGGAGACACCAACATCCACGGGTTGAAGTCACTCCAAATTTCTGGGATGCCTTTTTATGGCATGATTCTTGTTCCTCCATGCAGAGGTCAACATTAATGCTCTCAACATTAATGTTTGAAGCATTGCTTCATCCACTGATGCATTTCTCTCCTGATGGAAGTTGTGTCTTACAGAATAAGAGAGCCCTGATCCGTAAATGATATCCATTTACATGATCTTCTCAGTTACAAGCTGTGAACTGAGCAGAGGGTTTATGGGACAAAAAAAATAAATGGTGCTTGGTGCCATGTTTAGTGTTCCCATTGACAATAAGTTGAATGATTTGGTTTCTTCTGGAAGAATGGATGAATTCTGTTCATTTTTTCCCCATTTTCAGATTCCAGATTGTACATATCTTTAATTGTTTTGTACACTTTTGTTGTCTTGGTCAATATATTTATGCTTCTATGATTACAATAGGCAGGCAATGCATTTATCTTTCGCTGTTAATTATTTTAGCATCGGTTGGTCGGTTTGCATTTTAGCATCTTTAATCTTTGTGAGTACTGATGTTGTTTGGCTGATGGTGCTTAGTTTTTCTCTTTTTTTTGGGGAGAGGAATCTTAATGGACCAAAACTTTCACGACGAGAGAGACAGGTCTAGTTGTTGCTCATAAGGCAACTTATACACACACACACACACACACACACACACACTCACACTATGTAGAAAGCTTTGAACACACATGAATGGGCAGGAACCCCCCCCACCCCTCAGTGCAAAAGCTGAATGTGCATAATCTTATAGCTACATGTATTCGCTGACAGCTGCTTTTACACTTATACCGTTGATTACTGTTATCACCCCATAGAGACTCCACATGGATTTTCCGACACGCATGTAACAGGCAAGCACACATCCCACAAGCACGTATTTGCTCCCCATACGCTTCCATGATATTTAAATACATTTCTGTTTTTCTACTTCTTTTATTCAAAATCCCAAATGTTTTCCAATTTACACAACAATTTCCTCACAGTTCTGTGGCATTCTGCGCTTAATGTCTCAATTTAATTTTTCAATTCAGATTCCCTCCATGAAAACATAGGGCCCTTTTAACTAGGTAGTTAGTATTTATGATGGAATTATCTTTCTTGAGTGATTGAAGCTGTATCTTGTCTTTCAGACAGAGAAGTTAAGGGGCTTTGCTCGAGGTTTGGATCCAGAGAGGATCATTGGTGCCACAGATTCCACAGGAGAACTCATGTTCCTCATGAAATGGTTTGTGTGAAGCTTTTAGCTCATTAAATGTTTGGCAGCTATCAAAACTGAAACTTCACAGGCTGTATTAGTGCCTGTGTTGTTGAGGAATTCAAACGCCTCATTACAGATTTGGCTGTGATTTTGTAAAAAGCAGGCAAATGTTCTGCCATGTGAATATGGAATTCAACACATTTCTGTTGATTTTGTGTTTTTTGTATTGTTTGCCACCTGTCCTCGTATAGGAAAAACTCTGATGAAGCTGACCTTGTACCAGCGAAGGAGGCGAATATGAAGTGTCCGCAGGTGGTCATCTCGTTCTATGAAGAGCGACTCACTTGGCACTCGTACCCCACCGAAGACGAGAAAAAGGATGACAAGAACTAACACAGGGCCGAGGGGGAGGGCAGAGGAAAGGAACAGTAGTTTTGAACTTAAATGTAGTTTCGACAGAGGGACAGAGGCAAGCAAGACTCCATTGGACTCCTTTGTCGTTTGGCGTAGCATCACTCATTTGATTCTACTTTTAACCGGATATGATCAAAGTGTATATATGCTGTAGGTTTGCTTGAGGAAACCCAGCCCAGAAGAAATTTAAAATGCAGTGTTACTTTTCTCGATATCAACTCCAGTGACAGTCACTTGGATACTTAAAGCTCATTTTGACATAGCACTTGGTCCAGTGGTCCAGGTCATTTTGCTATGACATTGTATTGTGGAAGTGTGTTATTTTACTTCCATTACAGTTTGTGCCATTTTTTTTTAAAACATAGGTGGTTTGGTGCTTTTGAGAGTAACACCATGTTCATCTTAACTATTTCCTTATGAGTTTTTTGGTGTATGGTTATGAAATCTTTTCAACAATGATTCCATTTAATTTGCTCATTGGTAATCTTACCATTGTACTGTTTTTCATAAATGTGTCTTGCTTGTCTGTTTTGGAGAATAAACCACTTTTTGTTACCGTGTGGTTTCATTCTGGTTTTGCTTTTAATGGGAACTGGATTATTTCCTGGTTTGGGTTTGTTACGCTCCTGTTGTATAGTACATTTCTTCATCATTTCTTCATCATTAATGACACCAGAACACAAGAGTCACAGGTGAAAATAAAAACACTTTATTAATCAATAAAAACAATTCCAGATTGCCAGCAAATATTTCAAAGTAAAACAAAGAAAACTACATCCAAACTCAAAGCAGAGGGTGAGAAGGTTATGGAGACATTTGACAGACTACAGAAAAATAGTGACCAACACAAACATAAAAATATTTACAGAACAAACAAGACGGACAAAAACAGTGCACTAAGTAGTAGTACTAACTCAATAGTTGGTGTTGCACTGAAGTGAATGTTAACCAAACAGATTCATGCCTCAATACCATGTCGAATGAGAGGACATTTAACAATGTCTCCTTTAAAAATGTAATTTTTTGGACACTGTCTTAATGTTGCAAATTCTTTTCAGCATCCTTCTTGTAAATATTTAATTCTAGCCTAACAGCTATCTGAGCTGCAACAATTGGCCTAATTTTTTCAATGGGCTGACATACATGTACTGACAGACTTCATTCAAAAAGACAAACAAGTAATAGCACTTCTACTTTGAGAACAATTTTCTCTGGTTCTCAAAACCTTTAAGTGAAGATATGAGATTGTGAAATAAAGGCATTCAAAACAAAGTGTCCACTACACACATTCTGCTGTTTGTCAGTTCACTCATTCAAATTACTTTTAACTCAGTAATTTAATTACTTGGCTCACTTTGTTATCAACACAAAACTTAGGACTTAAAATGTCAGCCAACAGTTTGGCTTTACAGCAGTTAAAAAAATGAATGTATCTTCAATTGCCTCAAGTGGCTATCAATAGGATGACAACATTGGCAAATAAGTTACTTAGATGGGCTATCACTATTCCATTGCCACAACTGAGCCGGTTTTAAGTTAATGCTTAAAACTCTGCATTCGAGAGAAAAAAAAAAAAAAATCCATAGCTTTGCACTGTGACAGTCTGGAGTTGGTGGTAATCATACAGTACACTCTGGAGTTGCTAGCCCATCACAGTATGTTGAATTCCTCTGGCCGGTTGCATTCAGAAAACGTGATTACAGGTTCGGCACAAAGTGTTCAAATCAACAAAGGGGGTGTAGGCTTTTACATAAAGCTGATGTAGCTAGACCTATAACCTTGCTTATACTACAGATTATGAACATTTTATAAGAGCCTTCCCAATTGCAGCTCCCATATTAAAACCTGCAGCGAAGGAATAGCAAGAGAGACACAGCAAAATGCATATAGCCAAGCCTTTGAAGGACAAATTACAGTGCTATGTATAAGTATAAGGAAGCTGATACATTTTCCAATGCAGTCTGCCTCCTCCCTACATCGTCCATCTGCTCCTCTTGCAGAACTCCACCTCCAGGCCTCTCATCAGTGGCCAGCCCAGGAATACACTCTCAGCCTCTCCCACTTTCTTGTTCCAGCATCCTAGTTCTACACACATCCCATCTACATCCCATCTCTTTAGGGCCCTCTAAACTTGGAAGTCATTGACAAATTTTGAGTCAAAAACTGGAATTTGCAATACAAACCCATTGCATTAGAGTGCAGTGTTTGAGCATTTAGGTTGTTCAAGTGAAGTGCACCATACAACCTTTGGTTAGTATAGGTGTTAATGGCATCCTAAATGATAGACTTCCTTTAACCTTTGGTATCTAAACTCACAAAACCATTAGACGCCGTTCTTTGCCTGAACATTTGGAACTTACAAGCCTCAGTGACTATGAAAATCCCGAAAAGTTTCCAAGGTGGGATGTGATCTGACCTTTAGTCCTTCGAAACTTTACCTCCAATGCATAGGTATTCCAACCATCCTTGTTGACAATGTTCTTTTTTTTACTCCCTCTTCTCTTGATACTAGTCCCTTCATTTGATTCGACATGACAAATCTTCTCCTTCCTCAGTGGTTTGGTGCAAAAAGGATCTAGAGCAGATATTTTTTTCTAATAGCTCATTTCAAGTCCTTTCATACCCTTCTTTTCCTTGTTTATTCCTTTTCCCCACATCAAAATAATGAAATATCAGTACTCAAATGAAGAGCTACTTCTGCTTCAAAGTTGTTTCCAGGAAAAAAACGCAGGAACAAAATGAAAAGGGAAAAAACGAATGCAGGAAGAGTAGTCAACAATGCCGTTTTTCTTCTCACCAGTATCTTCTCAAAGGAAAAAAAGGACATCTCTCTTGCATCTGCAGAAATCTTTCTTATTGATTTAGCAGTGAAAGAATTAACAGCAGTTTGCCCCCTCACTTCTTTTTGTCTTTTTGTTTTTTCTCAGGCTTCCGATTCTGCTCAGCAGTTGCCATGCTGCGGGGCATGATCAGCACGCTGCCATCAGCACTGTACTGGAGTGAGTACTCACTGGGGGGGTAGGGCCGGCCCTCCTCATCCCGTAGCTGAGTGAACACCTCTTGGTAGAGACTTTGCATTTTCTGCTTCATCTGCCGGATGGAGCGAATGAACTCCATCTTCTCCTTCAGCAGGCGGGCCTTGTCGCGTCTCAGGTCGTGGACGCCCTGCTCCAGGTTTAGGATGGTGTCAAGCTTGCGCTTGCGGCAGTTCTGGGCCGCCATCTTGTTCTTGCCACGCCTGCGGATGTCGCGAATGAGGGCTAGCTGCGCTTCGCTCAGGTGGTGTTTGGCTAGGAGCTCGTTGAACTCTTCAACAGGCAGGTTAATGATCTTTTCGTTGGAGAAGGGGATTTTCATGGCCCTGGCTCGGCGTTCGTCACGACTTGACTGCTTGTCAAGCAAGTCCTGAGGAGGCTGAAGCTTAGAGTTGTGTTTGTCGCGGACAGTTTTCTTGCCAGCAGAAATGGGGAGCTCTGGGTGCTCGGAGAACGCAGAAGACAGTGGCAGATTGTAAGTGTGATTGTGGCTGATGTTGTCAAGCTGGGGGAGGTTGTGGAACTGGGAGGGGTCCTGATAGCTCATGCGGCACAGCTTGCTATACCCAGGCTGGTAGCCCCCAACTGCGCCTTCCTCTGTCTCCACGGTGGCTGCCTCAGAATCAGTGCTGTACCCCACAGCTCCTTCCTCTGAGAAGGTGGCAGAGGTGGAGGAGGAAGAAGCTGCGGAGGAGCAGGAGGTCTCAGAGCTGCTTGGGGAGGCCGGGCTGTGGCTGGAGTCCAGGGAGAGACCCGAGTCTGAGTCAAGCTCATCCTCCAGCTGGGAAGCCTGGGCCTGGCTGAAGCCCTCCTCCATGGCAAGGTCCAGCAAGCTGATCTCATCGAGCATGGACTCTTCCAGCAAGGTGCTGAATGGATCAGGCAGTATAGGTGTGGATGTAATGTTGCTACTAGAGCTGTTCATAAGTGGAGGCAGAAAGAGTCCGGTCAGGTTAGTGGCTCCAAATGTAGAGTTGATGTTGGAGGAGTTGCTGTTGAGTCTGAGCATGGCGGGCCTTGGGGTGCTGCTAGTAGATTCCACCTGGGGATTGAAAATAGGGGGGAAGTCTTGGCTGCAGCTGGGGAGAGAGGCCTGGTGGAGGCTGACATCCTGGTTTATCAGTGTTGAACGAGAAGAAAGTCCAAAGCTTCCCATGGTGTTTGACTCAGCTGTCCCACTTGTACCACTGACACTGCTGGAGTTGGTGTTGAGTGAGGTGTTGTTCACATCCATTGCCTTTGAACAGAAAGATCTTGTTAGGGAAATTTTTCAAATGATCTAACACACAAGATGGCTGTCAACTTTCCCTTTTTTGCGTTTAATGTTGGTTTGAAAATCAAGTTTGATACTGTAATGAAGTGATTTTTCAATTAAAAAAAAAATGTTTTCCCTAGACGGATAGACCTTTAATTGAGAAGGAATTGTTTTTATTCACTTCTGATTCATTCATTCAATTTTCATTGTTATTTTCAACCACAGAAGCCTATGGTTTGGGCCAACCTCTGGATCCCCCACATAACAAGAATAGTCATGATGTCATGAAGTTGGGCCACAGGACAAACGACATCTCTCATTTAGTCTAGTCTAGTCTAGTCCTGTTTATTTATATAGCCCTTTATCACAAGCATGTCTCAAAGGGCTTTACATAGCATTGTATACAGTATATGCCATATACATAGTTCAACATTTCAAGAACTTTAAATGATAGTGAACAGGCCCAAATCCTTCATTTAAAAAGGGACATACTTGTAGTTCCATGATGGCCATGATGTCTTGCCACTGCTGCTCCAAGTCCAACTGTGGCTCTGCCTGGGGCAGTGGAGGTGCCACAGGGAGACCCTGAGATGTAGAAGGAGCTTCTTCATTGGAGACCCCTATCTCTGGGGTGACAACTGGGGCTGGAAACTGAAAGTGAGAACATCAGAAACATTAGACAAAATGTATGACTCGGACTGTGTTGTTAGTTTCCTGCAGCTAGCCTATTTGCCATAGAAAACAATATTCCAAAATAACTTGATACAACAAATAATAACTTGTAGCTCATGGTTTTTACCTCCGATTCCTCTCCAAAAGGGAAGGTGGCCTCCAACAGCCTCAGGCATTCTTGTAAAGAGAGTGAAGTCTGTGAGCCAATGCCTGGGAGCTGGGGTAACAACAAGAAAGAGATCAAGTTCAATTTCAAAACAATAGCATTGGTATTGTTTACAAATAAACAGCAAAGGCAGGTAATTGAGTATTACTATATTAATAAAAGCATCATATCTTAAGTATGGCAATCAAGTGAATATGACAAGTAGTAGCACAAACTGCCATAATGAGTTGCCATGTGGTTTACGTCAGAAATAAAAGTGTCACCTCATCAAGCTGGAATGATTTAAAGGGGACAAGACTACTTCCTGTTTCTATTGCATGGGGCAATTTTATTACCAATACACCTGCTGGATAAGATACGATGTACAGTCTCGCCTTCCACTGTCCCGAGACCCTAAGTCATCAAACTAGAATGACTCAACAAGGATGAGCCTAAGGGCTGCACAGCTAATTGTAAGAGAAAAAAAATTGCCATTTTGGTCGAGACAACCTTCTAAACAATGCATTCTAATGCTCTGCAGAATCCCTGGCTAACAAATCGAGACGCACGTCAGAGAAAACCTTTCATTGTATTCAGACTGAGCAAATCTTAAGGATTAGGATGATGATCATTTTTTCACCCAAAGTGAAAGTGGTGAAAGTGAAAATTAACTAACTAGAATTGTCTCCACATGAATCACAATTCATATCGCAATATTCAGCAAACAAACATGTTTCATCACTAGTGGCCCTAATGTTCCTATCTCCTCTTACTGTAGCACAAGGCCGTTCAACGTACCAGCCCCCACTGGACGAAACGCTAATATGTGGCGGCACCTTAAGACTACTAACCTGCTCTGGAATGCTCTCTCCTGTCTCCCCATCCACCGGCTGAGCCCCTTGTAAGTTCACTCCATTTCTCCAGCTCTCTTGCGCCTCGTTCCCTTCCTTGCTCTCCTGTGGGCTGGGCTTCTCCTCCTCGCTCTCCTTCTGACGGTTGCTGTAGTTGAACACTTCTCTTCCTGCTCCAAGGTCAATGTCCTGTCGCCACAGGATGTCAATCAAATCAATGTCCTGGAAAAAACATATCACCACAATTGAGAAATGTCAGGAATACAGAGACAAGTTGTTTTAATAATCACACCGAGTACACTGGATGCATTGATAATTACTCAAACTCATAGCATGGTACAAATGAAATCCTGTATGTATTTGGGCTGACCGAGATGATTCACTTATATATATATATACTGTACTTACACTGTTTATTTTTATAAGAGGAAGATGACTGATTTGTATTATTCCATTACAGCGGGTAATTTTAGCACTAGAGTCTGGCAGATCATGTAACAGAAATCTGGTCAGATGATGTAACCATAGCATAACCTCTTAGGCATGGTAGCTACCATGTGACCAAAAAGGAGCCTCAGTTCATTACAAGCCTTCAACAATGGCTCTGTGTGACCCACAACGACTGCATCAATATGGAAATCCTGTGACTACTGAGAAACATATTATTTCTCAAAACAACTTTAATTGAATAAATCCTTAAATTAATGCTAAATAAACTACAAATTGATTACTGACTACATCAAATTCTCATACATAGAAGTGTTTCAATATGTAACCAGTAAATGTAAAGAACAGTAATGTGATTTTCCCCCCCTTGTGCTGTTTTAGGAGCTGAAATTAAGGAGGGTGAATGGTTGCATTACAAACTTGTTCGTGTTTCATGTGCACCCTGATGAACATTCCTACATGAGACCAGAATCACAGTTGTAATGAATGTGAGCTAATGGGCCTGACTAAAAATATCTGATATATAAAAAGACCAGGGATGAAGACCAGGGATGTAGTGAACAGTAAAGCCACCTAACCTCACTTTACCCAGCTTTTGATTAGTGGAATATAGCTTAACCACCCTTTTAGGCTGACATAAATTTGTGGTAAGTAGTATGTAAGTTATAGGAAGGTAAGGTCTCTTAAGGAAAAAAATACAAATTAACGCTTTTCTGAAAGTACAACTGATTTTTGTTTATACTGGTGGCTGCTTGGCTTATGATGATCGCCAACTGGAGGTCATAGTTTACCCACCTTTTTATTTACCACTGCGTCACTGGTGATGACTGTCTAGCTAGTTGACAAACAAATTGACAATACAATTATTTGCATTCAGTTAAATTATGTGATTCAGAAATATTTACATCCATTCTGACATTTGATTTCTTAATCTTAATTCTTACTGCTGGTTTATATTCTGAACGTTAACCACCGACATAAGTCAACCCTACTGGTCTCATGAATTTATTTATACTCATAAGCATGTACCATTATGTCACTGCTTGACCCCTCCTTTTTGACGGGTGCTCCCCAGGTGTTAGCAGAGTAAAAGTGAGGACAAGCAGCAGTACCTCTTTGGTGAGGTCATCGTTGCCGTCTCTGTTGCCCTGCTCCTGGTTACCCTCCGGGGCCACAGCTCCCAGGCTGCTGTCCGCTGCATTCAGGTTGTAGGTGGATTCAGGTGCTCCACCTCCTCCCCTCATGGCCGGGGTAGCGTCAGGGTTGTTAACGTCCTCTAGGCTGGCCCCATTGTCCAGGGTGATGCTGGGGCTGGACTGGCTGGCGGCGGACACCACAGTCTCAGGGTCACGGTGCACCAGCCAGGTGTTGAGCTCGGTACTGGGCACAGAGAGGCGATCCAGTTGGCGCACCTGGTTCAGCAGCCGGCGAGTGGTAAAGAAATGGTCGAGGTCCACACTCTTTGGATGGATGCCATAGCCGTCCAGCGTGTTGCGCAGATTGTGAAACTGTGTCTGAGTGTAGGCTGAGCTGGGGCCCAGGATGATCTCTCTCAGTGGGGGCAGCTGATTGCTCAGGTAGGTGTCAACGTCCACCCGCACCCCAATGAGACTCAGAAGGATGGTGAACTGAATCAGGCCCTCTGTGAAGTACTTTTTCAGGTAAAGCATTTCTTTACAAAGGAACAAAAGGTGAAAGTAAAAAATAAAAACAAAAACGGGGCCAACTACCTTGTAGCAATACTTCTTTACTTATACTAGAAGATTGAGATAAACAGGTGAAAGTAAGAAATGGTTTAAGGTGGTGTGGGGAAAGGGTCTTGGGCTTAAATGTTGTAGCAGGTTAGTTTTAAATGTGTATAAGATCCAAAATGGTGTTTCCACTTCTTTGAGAGAGTCCAATTTGTGTTCAAAGCTTCGTTCTTCATAAGGTCCTCATCCTCCCATACCTGAGAAAAGTGAGAAAGGACATTTTACTGGTCTATTGCAAGTAACTGATCTTAGTTCAACATTAGAACACATACAGATATAACTTGCAGGACAGAGATCATCGTTCAGTACTAGCATATTTAATGCTTACAGCTTTCAAACAGCAAAGTCTTAGCTACCTACATTTGTATTAAGCACATGCTAATGAAAAAAGAAACCGACTTGCTAGCGATATCAACCATTGCTTCCTCCCAAGACTAGAGAGAACTGATGACAGCTCGCACCGCGCAATGCCTTTGAATCTTGGCAATTCAGCAGACCAAATATGATGAACACAGAGCTGTAAGGCATCACCCCACCCTAGACAGGACAACTATTTCTTGTGGGTGCTGCTGAAGGTGAATGAGGGAGTCTCGAAAGCTCGCTCGCTAGCTTTAACACTCACTGTCACAACGTTAGGTGGCAGGCAGGGTTCCTCCCTCCCTCCTCGCACACAGCTGCGCCTATCTTTGTCCTACTAACGTTACCGTTAGCTAGCATGCCTTTTAATGACACCCTCGACTACTACTGTTATACAGAAACAAATCACACTATTATATAACATATATTACCACAGACATGTGTTGCCACATCAGGGAACTTGCAACCTTGTTTACCCTAAAAAAGTGACAGGTACCGCTACTGGTATTTTCGACTATCTACTTCCGCTGTGGCTAGCATCAAACAATCTCCCTAGCAACAAGTGGTGAAAGAAGACTGACAGATAAGAGAGCCATTCACAGACCTAAAACGTGTCTACGACACAGGACTCCAGCAAATCTTGGCCAATAGAAAATAGACGTGGGTGGGCATTGGAGTGGAGAAAATGCTAAACTATTGGAACTCAATGCCGATATGCTGTATTAGCTTTGTAAGCTAGTTTGCTACCTTAACCTCTCAGCTACTTTTAAAAGTGTAACTAATGTCTTAAACGAGATAAACTACTACATCCAGTGAGTTTCTTATAAATACTAAGTTACCTCCGCCGTCTGTAAGTTAGCTAACGTTAGCTTATGTCATGAATCATTGCAATCCAGGTATCAGCTTACGTATTAATTGAAAACCTCTTGATTTTATACTTACGCATGAAGATTTTGCAACTGTGTCTTCATGCCCACAAGTCCACTACCGCCTAAGGCAATTAATAAAATCCTGCTTCATTAAAGGCTCCACAGACTTGCCCAATATATCACTCTCCAACCATTCCTCATTGAATGGCCCACCATGACTTGCAAAATTGCTAGCTGGCCCGGCTAGCCTAGCAGCACCGCTTGACACAAAAACACGCTTTCACACAGAGCATGCGTAGAACATTCTAGTGCCAAGCTTTCATCACCCCACTAAAAAATCTCCCAAGGATAATAATAAATGGTATTACGTGAAAAAAAAAAAATCCCTACAAAACTTAAGCATTTTGTTGGAAAAGTTTTGTTTAAAAGAATAAACATTCAGTGGTTTAAAAGTAGTTTCGTACAGTTAATTGCATAATAGTGTCAGCTGATCTTTTCAACTGCACTTAACACTTTATAATCTTTATTCTAAAGAGCCCCACCTCCCGAAAAACACACTTTATACCAGCTTATTATTACATTTGCAAAAAATCTACTTTATCTTGCTAGTTCTAAGAATTTTGAATGGTAACTATTATAAAATCTAACAAGTCATTAATCATCAGGATCTAGAAGTTACTGTTCCAGTTCTCGAGTCCCTGTTGCATTGTCCATAGTCATTTGAAATAGCAAGTATTTCAAAGAGCATTCATTTCTTACTCTAAATTACATTTTGGGTTTTACTAGTAACTTCAACAATTCATTGATTAGTCAAAAACATTTGACTTGTAAAAGGAAAAATGTTTGCTTCTTACCCAGTGCTAACCCACAAAATGTAATTTGACAGAACACACAAAGACACATTAAACACATTAAATACCACTTTTATTTCTCCAGGAGCAAGATAGTGAGATAGATCATGACAAAATATTGAACAAATAGTGAACATCTGTGAACTTCACCACTATACAATAACCCCCATTAGGTTGACAGGCCTCTTGTTGTATCTCTTTGAAATGTCCGTTTCAATCTGCAAAACAAAAGACAATTCACAGTCAAAGTCATCGGTTATAACACAATGTCACTTTCTGGGATTCTGGGAAGAGTAGTGAGTTATATTACCATCCATGTTTGTTTAACAGGGATTGAATCAATTTATATTCTCTTCAATGTATCTGAAACTACATACTTAACATTATTTTTACCTACTAATGACAGAATATTCATTCACAATAATACTTTAAGATGGATATAATGATGAATATTTATGGCAGAAGTTAGTAGATTTTCAATATTTGAAGATTATTTACTTCCTATGTTTACTGAATTGAGAGTCATTTCTCTCATGAGACCCCATTCAAATTCTGGCTGATAAGGATAATGCTGCACCAATATGGATTGAAAAATTTTCATCACAGGCTAGTGAGCTGGTAAACTGCCATCCCTGTCAATATGAATAAATTAAAATAATGATCCAATACCAGTTTCTGGAGCTCCCGGGTGCGTCCCGCCAGCAGGTCAATACGAGGCTCCAGTTTGGCCTGTTCCTCGAGAGCTTCCTGCCTCTTCTCAGCCAGCGTGGCGCGCTTCAACACCAGGATGTCTGCCTGCTTCAGCTTCTGTCTCAGCACCTCTGACACACGCTCAACATACCTAGACACACACACACACACACAGTTCATATAAGTAGTAATGAGAAAAAACACAGAAGAACATTTTTTTTATGACTTCAATCAGGCAGGACAGCGTACCGTGGCGAGGCCTGGATCATGAAGAGGTGCTGCATCCGAAGAGAGGTCAGCCGGTCCAGAAGATGCTGCACCGCTACCTTCATCTCCAGGATGTGTTCACGGGTTTGGCCTTGGATGATAGAGGGGGCCAGCTGGAACTGGCTCATGGCCACCACATCTCCCTCTTCTGCCATCTCACTCATCCGCTGGGTCAGGAACACTTCCAGCTGCACCAACACATGAAACCATAATGTCACTTGTTTGTGGGAAATTGTTCTGCAAACACAATCAAATGAATGAAAAAACGCAATAGAAATTACAACCTCCCACCCCACCCTGCCCCAAAGAAAGAAAAAAACAAAAAACATTACAGACAAGAGGGCTCATAAGCAGTCTCTGTGTAACTTTTAGGGTACATGGATAAACACATCTGTTATTTTTCAGGATCAGATCTAGGTCAATTAGTATTTGCTTATAATCCTTAGCATTTGTTTTAACCTTCTTGGAGTACCAAGTGAGTGTGAGTGAGTAGAATTTGAGTATTTGAGAGTATCTGAGGCACACGTATTCAGCTTCTTGCTTTTCTGTAATTTAATTCTACAAATTATTTACAACTACTGTTTTTCCCAGGTATCCCAGGTATGTTTTTATGTTGCCAGATATTAATAACACAATATTCATCACATTGTCACAACCCATATAACATACCATTATCTTACAACACAAACAAAGGTCAAGTGTGTGTTACCAAAAGAAGAAGGAGCACAGACGTTATTTAACACTACAGGAGCACATACTTGTCTAATCAACCCCAGTCATTACCTCCATTAGCTCATCAATGAACTGGCTACGTGACTGCGGGTGCTCCAGTACAGTCAGGGCATCCTCACCCCTTGCCACACCGTCAGGACCTGAGAGATGACACACAAACATTTCAACCACTGTGCAAGGGATTGTAAGAAGAGATGTGATAAGTTTGGCTGGAGGCATAGTGGGGAAACTAAAAAAGCACTTACAGTCTGTGCCCACATCTACAATCTCGATTTCTATGGGAGCTGCTTCACTCTCTCCCCAATCAATACCGCCTGCGCCTGTCTCCTGTCGAAGCAGACCAAGAGAAAAATGGTATATTAGAGGAGTAGACACAATGACAGTTTAACAATACTGGAGGTAAACTAGGTGTTAAGCTGTTATTGTACTAAGAGTGTTCTTAATGTATTAGAATAGTGAAATAACATGTAAATATGAACTAAATGTAAGTATGCTCATGTCTCATACCTCAGAGCCAGGCTCCAGACTGATGCCCCAGTCCACTCCATCCTCAACCTTGATCCCAAAATTAACTTCCTGAGTCTCTGTTCCACTGCCGAAGTCCCCCCAGTCAATCTAAAGCAAGTTTTAAAAACACAGCACAGAAATACAATATCAATGGTGAGGAAAAGTTGTGAATGTATACATGATATAAATTTTGGACCTATGCTGGCATTTGTTAAATATCTCAGAGTAGCAATGTTGATCTGTCACCTATTTTGCGTTTGCATCAAGTGAAAATTTTACTCAGCCAATGATCCGAACACAACACCACTACTCTACATACATGGGTCCTGGTTTACAGAGAATACAGTAAGAGGCCAGCCAACCGTTTCCTCTGTGACTGTATCAGCAGGTGCCTCCTCCATAACAGGCCTGTCAACCACTGTGGGCGCCTCCCCCGTCCTCCACTCATAGAACGTTGTGTTGCCTCTCCTCTGGGCAAACGCCAGCATGGGCAGGACGGGTTCAGACCTGTGAATGGAGACATGGTGACTCGCTTGTCTAAAAAAAGAAAGTGTCCATGCATAGTATGATCCCATGTTTTTAATACAGATGAAAAGTGCAGGCACATTTTCTTTATTTAATTCTTCCTTCATTTCATTTTCAGTTTTTGGAGTGCTGTTAGGGATGTGCATACACTCTAGAGTGAACATGCTCAAAATAAGCCTTTTCACACGGGGCTGAGCTGCACTGCACAGCCTGGTAACATGTAGCTGAGAGAAGTACAGAGCAAGAGACAGTGTGGAAAAATAAATGCATAGTATTGTGGTGAGATGTTCATAGTGCGGTAGAATTCTGCAGGATAGTGTGAAAATGGTATTAAAAAAAACAAAAAGGTTTGTGTCTTGTAGAAACCTTGCAATACCTGCTTGCTGAAAAAATTTCATGACACTGGTACCAGGTCAAACCATCAATACTGTATTGCAACATGTCAGAAATGCACAGGCATCAGAAGGAAAAAAATCAGTTGTTAAGAGGCGATTAGATACTCACCACTCACAGACAAAGTTTGTGAAAGTGCTGTAGAGTTGGATATGCTCCTGCAGCTTGGCTGCGTCCTTCCCTACTTCCCCGAGAACTGTCGGTAGATCTTTCACCAGGGCCTGCAGCTCCCGAGCCACATTCTCTCCCTGGCAGAGGAAGAAGGGAAGCAGCAAAATGATGAACGACGAAGCAACTGGACAAGCATCAAGTCAGTTCATCTGTCTGTTAATAAAATGCCTCATTCTGTGCACTGTAGAGTTGTTTTCTCTGTGTGGGTTTTGCGTGTTCATGCACTCCTGTGTGTGTGTGTGTGTGTGTTTGGACTCACTGTGATGCCGTACTGTTTGCAGGCAGTGTAGTAGCGTTCCCTCAGGTCTGCGGCTGAGCTCTGGCACTCCACTTCCCGCCGGCTCAGCTCCTGCTGCAGCTGCTTGGCTTTGGCCACCTGCTTCCTCAGAGCCGGGCCTTCATAGCTCACACTGCGACTCAGCAAGCTGGCCGTCTCCGCTGGGACACACAAGAGGAAGGAAGGTTCAAGATTTTTATTGAAGATTTCTATGTCGTTATTTTCTCTCTGTAACTGGTCCTGCATCCCAACTACTTCGTTGTCAAGGCCTGAACAAATGGAATCCAATATTGAATGTCATGTTTATCTAGTGCTGAATGAGAATGATAATCACACTTTGTATTGAAGAGCATGGCTTTATCCCAGCATTTTTTAAACTGTGGGATAGGACCATTAATAAGTGGTGGGCCTGTTTCTAATGGGTCACCATGTGAAAACAGAAGTAGTACATTTCAATGAGCCTGAGTCCCAGGGTGAAGAAAACTTTACTCAGTTTGATATCTGGTCTGAACCCCTACTTGATCCTATACTTACCCAAATAGACATTATCTGCCTCATAGAGTGACACAATTTCCTGCCAGTCCTGCAACAATAAAACAGAGAAGACAATTCAAATCCAAATGTTAGGAGTCCCAAAGACTAATTAGATTTGCAGCAGAGGAATATGAGACAAACAAATCTACACAGATGACGTGGTTTGTAATTCTGAACAACTCTGACCATATGACCTGCTGGCTGACAGACAGACAGACAGACAGACAGACAGACATCTGGTTTGAATCGTCTCACCTTCATCCTCTGAGAGGAATATCTGCCAAAGATGTTCTTAGAGGAAGCCTCTGTTCCCTTCAGTATCTCCACAATCCTCAAGCAGTGAAAGTAGTGAATGTCTAGCAATGAAAACAAACAAAATACAGCATACCAGTTCATAAACACTGGTCTTATCACACAATCACACAAACAGTGGAACATTGGGTCTTAATGATACTAATACTGGTCTAAATGGTGAGTAATTATCTTAACATTATGTAACTATGGACCTAACAATACCACTCAGGGGTTGGATAAGCTACAACACCAAATTCAACTTTGATCTAATTATTTATAGTGCTACAAACACTGACTTGAGAGTTAAGAATTTTGTAAGTCCACGTAAATAAGAGATGATTTTGCTGTGACTGGAATGTTGAGAGATTTCTTAGGGATACCCAGCCTGGATAGGCACAGAAGAATACTAAATAAAACATCAGAAACGCCATAAAAATAAAATGAAGTACACTGAGGGACCCACAGGAGCCGGAGAGAAGCTGCTTGATCTCCTCGTTCTCTGGCATGTCCTGGATGGCAGCGTTGATCTTCTCCCGGATTGCCATCACTGCACTCTGCCATTTCAGATTACAGTGGCGTCGGTCCAGCAGCCAGTCTGTGGATTGACAGCATGGTAAATTATTATTACCAGCTTTGGGTTTGGTACATTGGTTAATTTGTTGGAGGCAACATGTACGAGAAACTGATTAGGAGACACTGGTAGCATAAGAGTGGGTTATGGTAATGTTGGAAAATAAACAAGACATTACATGGAATTATAGCCCATTACATTTGAATAGCCTGTTACCAAGCCTTACCCAAAAGCTTGCTGGTCTGTATGTCGATGGGAAGGTTTTGAATGTTCTGTTGAAATATAGGAAAGTGTCAGTGCATAAATAAACAGAGAAAAAAGCTCAACATTATATTCATGCTTTACGCAGCTGCTATATACAGAAAAGGAATCAGTAAAGAAAGTTGTGTTGCATGAAAAAAGCATTGGACAACAACTTTAACAGCAAACACACTGCGCAATTATTACAGACTGGATTATTGAAGCTGTGCAGTTTCTTTATTAAATACAGGAAAGTGTCTCTTTTACAGTTAAGTGCACTTCGGCGGTGTGACAGCTAGCTAGCAGGCACATTACACTCGAGTCAAAGAGAGAGAGAGCTTCAGTTTTACCTCCATCGTCTCTTCTGATGTTCAAAATGAACGTACGTCCAACTTTTTATGGCTGCATTATAGATTTATTTCAAAGGTTTAGATCTTGGATTGTTCTCACCATCCGAGTGGCACTGTTTACACGATTTGACACGTTACAAGAAGAAGAGCCAATAGAAGGAGGCGGTGTTGCAGTCAAACCAATGAGGTTTTACAATGCTGGAAGCGGCAGCTCATTGGTGAATATTGTAGTTCCTGATTGGGTGCAGAGCTAAAGTCAACCGCTAGAGGGCAGCATCACCTCTTATCTGTCTCGATCAAGTCTCGATGTGTCCTCTGATGCAGAAGGATGAGAGATTTTGGAGCAATTTAATCTACTGTACATTGTTGGCTAAATTAATTTAGAATTTCCCTTCAGAAAAATCACACGGAGCAATATTTGTTGTCTATTTACTGTCCCTTGACTTCAATTGTAACAGGGCAGCAGCTAATACATTAAAGTTTATTAGTTTGCTGACGTTTATATTGCAGTTTTTCATTAAATAATTTCAGAAATAATTTTCTCTTAAGCACAGGCAGTAGAAACGTTAAGCCAAGTGTGTGTATGTGTGTGTGTGTGTGTGTGTGTGTGTGTGTGTGTGTGTGTGTGTAATAAGCTTATAGCTACAGTCAACTTTCCAGTCCTCTTAAAGGGGACTTTCTGTAATTTCCCATTGTTATGTCATGAATCCCATTCTTGGCATCAGACCAAATCTCTCTTGTATGCTGCTTGGTCACCAATAAATAACTAAATAAACAAGATGATAGTTTTGTTGTGGACTCTGTGGACTCCAAAACCAGGCAGAAGGGCTCAACATTGCAATTAATCCCTCGCATGTACAGCAGCCTCTCTCAGTGGTCCGATTCCAAATCATTTGAATGTTAACCAAATTTGCAAAGCAAGCATCCACTGTCTGTGATTCAGCCACGCCATGCAAAACATCAGCAGCACTTTCCTTATTCAGATGACATTTCAGAGCATATAACTCTCTCTCTCTCTCCCCCTCTCTCCCTGTCTCTTTCTGAAAGCAGAAGTGGGACTTTTTCAAGGTTTTCTCTCTCTCCAGCTTAAAGTAATTGCCAAGAGTTGTGTAACAGGGATGGGGAAACTGTGCCCATGCACAAAGATGACTTTTTCTGCTTCCAAATTCCACATTAAAACAGACCCAGCTTCAAAGTGATACTGATAAAAGAGGATTTATTTACAGTTTGGAAAGCTGCTCACCTCTCGAGTTCACATTAACTGTGTTGTCAGTAATCTTGACGTGGGTTGGGGTAGTCTGAAAGGTCCCACTAAATCACATGGTTGTAACATTTACTCACTTATGCACTTCAAGCTGGGCGGGCTTTAGGTGTGTGTTTGAGGAGGGTGTGTGCTATAGTGAGGCAGGGAGAAGAGAGGGACAAAGAGAGGGAGAGAGACAGAGGGAGAGAAATGCTGCACCTGCACCTGACCACCTGAATTTCAATTCAAGAGGAATTTCCAAAAAAGATAGAGAGGGGAATTAAAGAACTTCTAAGGATGGCGGGACAGTTTCACATCTGAAAGCATCTCCCTCGGCCATAAACAGTCCAGCTCATCGTCAACAAGGTGAGAAACACCTCTGTCCCCCCAAAAATGTTTTATTTCTCAAACATATTGCTATAGAAGCTTTTCTAGCTAGAGTTCTCCATGTGCTTAAATGCATTCTGTGTGTATAGATCAGGTAATGTAGTCAGTATATTTGAATGTAAATACGTTATTACTGGATGTACTGCTCACCTTTACACTATATGTTCAAGTTAGGTTATTTCAGTTCATGTCATTGCTTGGCTTTGTGATGTCTGAGCTGCTGATGGTGCTTGAATTAGAAATATGTATATTTGTTTTTCTGTGGATTAATACAAGTTTGATACATGCTAAATTTCCAGTATGGAATGAAGCCAGAAAGTTTAAACTTGTTTGAACTGTTCAGGTACTGTTGATATAACATTCCATTATAAGCACACATGTAACATCCCATTATAAACACACTCAAAGACAGATCAGCTGTCAACTGGCCATCACTTCTCTATAGAATGTGGAAATGTTGACAGTGCAAACATAAAAGAGAATTATAGATTTTTAGATTGAAGCAACTTATCATTATCATACGTAGGACGCCTGAGTCAAACAGTGCATGAGGAGGATATGAGGCCCTTCAACAACTCATTCAACTTTGCTGCCACGGGTCAGCAGTGAACCTGGCACAAGGGACGAAACCCGAGAATCTAATAAACCTCCAGCTCAATAACGAGGAAAGCACGGTGCTAGGTGCCCTTGGACCCTCCTGTCTCAAGCTCTAACATTGTTCCGTAGAAAAGGCTTAGCGGCTGGTTAGTGATTTCCGAACGTGAGCACAGTGTTCCTTCCCCGCTGTGATCTTTGAGGCCGCGCTGAGCAGCTCACCCACACATAATAGAACACATAGTAACTTATTAAAGAGAACTATGGAGGGCCTCCTTTATGTCAACAGGGCTTTTTGTCTCAAAGGTCACATCTAAGTCAAACATGGCATTCTAACAGAAATATACTGTAACACAATTTTCTCTTGTTTAGCACAATGTGAAAGTGCTTAATTACTTTGTTTTAGAGGAGCTGCTTGATGGAAGGTCAACATTACTTTTCAGTTTGTAAATGTTCTATAAACTCTTCTTTTAGAGCAGCCATCTTCTGTTAAAATGAAAACACATTTACAACAAGAAATTCAGACAGAAGGAATAAAATGTCTAACCATTAAAAAAGAAGATGATTAACTTTAGATTTAGCACTTTAATCTAAATTCTAACTGGCAATATCATGATGAAGGCAGTGCTGGGGAACAGAAGTAAACAATTAGGTGTGACACGGCAACTGCAGCCTTTACTGCAACTCAAACTCATAAAAGCTCATCGTGGTCAGCAACACTATCTGTTTCCTGGGTGTCTGTACACAACCAGGTCAGAAATAAGTGTAATTAAGAAGAGTAAAGCACACAGGCTATTATGTAAGGGATCTGTCTCAAAGACAGTTCACTTCAGAGAAACCATGCAATTACCTTAAGACCTTAAGATTACCTTGGGATAATAAAGAAGAAGTAAGATGACAATTTAAATATGATAGTGGCAATATTAAAACAATCAAATAAATTTAAAAAATCGTATTTGTTTTTCATACCATGTCCTGAACCTTTGCACCGCTTGCTGGTGCCTTACGTCAGGCGATTCAGATAAGAGTGAGATGAGTGTTTCTGCAAAGGTCATGTATATTTGCATGGGTGCTCCATGATAAAATGACCACACCAAAAGCAGATTTGTATTGTCCTTAACTTCCTGACTGCCCTTATAATCTAGAAATCACACATACTCGTGGGTCTTGGTTTATTACATTTAATGCAGATACTATTTATGTTTCATTTTCAGTTAAATGCTTCAAGTTTACTTCCGTTTTAAGTTAACAAGGATGTCACAATATACTACTTTATACTACAGAACAAGGAAGTTAAAAACATTACAAGAGTGATAGGAGACCGTTAAAAAGAAGTGTTGATCTAAAGGTGTTGTAAAGAGGGAGTTCCCACAAAATCCTCCCATTTTAATGATATACCGGCTTATTTACCTAAGGTGAAGATGATGTGTTACCATGATAAACATGTCATTTTGTTGCTTTCACACATTAAATTACTTGGCATGACTTGATCTTTCAATTTCGCATGACTTGATCATGCATTTTTGAGTTTTGGAATAAATGCAGCCATCATTGATCTTAATCTTCCAGTATAGTACAACTACAATGCACTATAGTTTCATATGTTACCAGTATGGCAGATCTCTTTCTCTGATATTATATATATCTATAACCATTGTTATATATATTTTTGATCCTTTTATGTTTATGAAACTCTTGATATAATGCAAAGAGTGTTACCATTAAAGTCTGAGTCAATTATCATTTGATAGGGAGTTATCTTAGCTACAGTGTGAGGTTGCCAGGTGACTGAGGGGCTCCCTGCTGTCAGGATCAAAGGACCACAATAGCTGGGCTTAATGTACATGCTTGGTAATTGCTACCTGCGTGCCTATGTTTTATCCATAAGTTTGCATTGGTTGAAATCATGTAAATAGATAATCCAGAAGCACACAGGTGTTTTGTGATGCTGACAATAGTCTGTCCTTTGCTTTGCTGTTATTATATAACAAGTTGCAACACTTCTGGAGCGGCCTCAAGGCAACAGCTTGCTTCCTCATCAGCCGAAAGGCTTTTTTTTCTGAGTTCATATCAGATCGCATGGGAGGGACAGAGGATACTCTTCAGATGCTCATTAATTTATCAGCTGAGAGCGAGTGTCAGGTGTCCTCCTCCATTAGGTTACACCTCCTAATCACTGAGATGAGCCACGGATGAAAAGAAGCCATCCACAATTACTGTCTGCACTCTGAGGCTGGTTCTGATAGATGTGCACTGTACAGCAGAGTACAGAGCCAGAGTGTTGTTCATCTTCTTGACACTGGAGAATGAGGGCAACCTGCTCTGAATGGCAATTATTAACAATGGGGATGGAGATGTGTTGCCAATGATGTCACATCAAAGGCATCATGCCCAGCATGGGCTCAACCTGACATCAGGGCAAATCTACAGTATGCAGCACACCATACAATACAGCATGCTGACTGAAAGGCCACATGCACACCTGGCATTGAAACCACAGTGCACATTATGTTGAAGATGCACCAATATTCTCTCTACATCCAAGCCTCATTTTTTCCAAACTAACTGCCTAGATGGCTGAGGAGAAACCTTTTCCAATTATTCTTGTGTACTTGCACTTAATTATCTCCATGTATATTTTATCTGCATTGCAATATTAATGCCAGGTGTAAATCTATCCATTATAATAGTCAATAACAGCATGTCCTCCAGGCCCTAAGTGTGTGCTCTGTGCCCTTCAGGTCAGTCTTCCAGTCTGTGTCGGAGCCATGGCTGACCCTAGCTGGTGGAAGCTGACCTTCTCGCGCAAGAAGAAAGCCGAAGCCAAGGTGCTGTATGAGATCCCGGCTGAGTATGGCAGCAATACTGGGAACAAGGAGCACTCGAGCAGTAACCCTCCTCCAGACCCTATGGACAGCCAGTTCAATGCCAGGCTGGAGAAGATTGTGGATAAGTCTGCTACCAAGGGCCGCCATGTGAAGGTCTCCCACTCCGGCCGCTTCAAGGAGAAGAAGAAGGTCCGTGCCACGCTGGCGGAGAACCCAAATCTGTTCCCCGAGCACAGCCTCAGTGACGAGAACCACAAGAATAACAAACAGACTGAGAAATAACACACGCACACGCACACAAACACACACACACCCCAAAATGCACACGCATGCTTGAACACAGATGTGTCATATGTCAGTGTCACACTCATAAAAGCTTAGAAGAGGGCTATAAAATACACAAGCACAGCCAAACTGGCACTAAAGCTGCAAGCGTGCAAGGTGGATAAACACTTGTTACCATGCACCACACCCAGGCAGATACTGTAACCACTGGAGACTAACTCACACCTATTCAAACAACTGGTATCAGCAGACAACCATAGAGACATTATCTACAGAGGCGAAGGGAGGATAAACAAAGCACTGGGGACATTTTCCTTTGGATTTTTTGGGGGGTTTCATTCCCAAATGAAATAACTACTATCTAAAAAACTTACACTTACTTACTCGCAGTCTCTTACAAAATGATTGGTGACATGAAGGTAAAAGTCAAGACGTTTGCCTAACCAGATACTAACATCTTTATGAAGGACTTATCTCTGTATTTTTTAATTATTGCGGATGAATAGTAAAATCTCATGTATGTTTTTTTTTTTTCTAAAAAAGAATGTTTATAATTCTGGAAATAAACCCTTCTGTCTTGTGCCCAGGGCAAAAAAACACATTCTGTCTTCTGCTATCAGTACACAAGTGAATTTACATCTGTGTACAGTACAACCAAAGCACAGGAGAGTTTTTCTATAACATTTTTATTACCAAAGCATAGAAAGAAATTGAGAGTGGTGGTTTCTGAAATATCATGTGGATACCCCCACTGGTATGGTAAATTAAAATATGCTGTTTATATTCTCAGAGATAATCCTTTCTGAAATCCTAAAATGAAAAATTGTATTTTGTTTTTAATAAATGTGTTAAGATGTGTTGATATGTATAGGAGTCCTTTGCATTTGTCCTGGAGTCTGTAGGCAGAAGCACTCTGTCAAGGGTTTTATCATCCAGATGGGTTTCTCACAATGATCTCAACATGGAGATCATAGTATCCCGACTGATTTACAAGTCAGTCTTAGTGATATGATTCTTTTGTGTAACCAAGCTGTTTGTTACTTCATCTGAGCCTAAGTTGGCTGATTACTGAGGTTTTGTTGACATGGTGATGGTAAGCAGAGACGGACATTTGATATGCCATGGCTTAGTTCTACATTACATTAGAATATATAAATAAGACATTCAACATTATGTCAATTCACATGTTGGATACAGTTACCTTGTATACATTCAAGAAAAATCCTCTATCAGTTCATAGAGCATAAAGATATTTCCCTTTCTGACATTAAAATTAATTCCTGCAGATGTTTTGTCAAGCTTTGAATGTTTAAATATTTTCTAGTGTTGTGCTAGTGACATCTACTGGCCAAAAAAGCACTTAGTCTTCGGTTACAAATAAAACTTTATTATCAGCTCCAGTTCACAGTTAAGAAAGGCAATTTCAAGTCAAAAATTATTTTAAACAACAATCTCTTTCTCAAACACCACTAGAAATGCATCATACACAGAATAAACTTGGCACAATTAACATCATCAGCTCTTTTAATCTCACTATTAAAAGGCAGTTGGCTCCACAGAAATGGATTTAAGACTGGTGCGATCAACCAGGATCTATTCAACTCAGGTGTTAGGGCCATATGAATTACATTAACATTAACGAGTAAGTGCGGCCGGGTCAAATCAAGCAGCATCTAGAGAGAGAGACGTGTGCTCCACTCTCCACTGACAGTACTGGAGATTGTGCTTTTCAGGACAGACACAGTTTCCACTTTCCAGAGGTTAACAACATGACTGTTTAATAACCGATTGCACTGTCAATCATTATTTGACAGCCACCAGACAGACTTTGCTCTCCAGAGTCACACAGAGCAGTCCCTGTACTCCACACAGCGTCTTCTCAATCCTAAAACAGCCAGTACAGAATGTACAGAATATGTAAAGTTGTACAGTACAGTTAGGTTGCGTCCCACACTGTTTTTTGTCACCCATGGTAACCATTGAAAAAACATGTGAACCCCGCTGACATTGAGAAACTTACCATGGTTTGGTTCAGTGAGAACACAATGACATTTGGCTTGTTAAGATAAATCCTACATAGCACCTAACTTACCAACATCAAATACTTTTCCATCAATATCTAGATGAGCGGTTACTTCAAGTGAGGTAAAGATGATGATTTGTTTATCAGTGATGAGGTCGTATACTAGGCCCTGTTTCTGTCCTTTACCGCATGTTTTACCCTGAATATGGAGGTTCTTCTCAAGGGGAGAGCCGCTGGTACACCCAGCCTCCCTCTGCAGGGTGCTGAAACTCCTCCAGCTCAGCCTCTCCGCTCTTCGGCTTTGTGAAGACGATGCGGTCATGAAGTCTGTTGGTCTGACCCTGCCAGAACTCCATCAGGTAAGGCTTGACGATATAGCCACCCCTGTTAGAAGGCACCGCACAGGACAGTTAGTGCATCACGCCTAGATAAATGGCACAATGATAAAGCCGTGCCGTAAAAAGTTAATTTGACTCATAGAATCTTACAAGGCAAATATTTCAAAAACATTTTCAGCTTTCCCATCAATATATTAATGATGTAATTTCGGCGCTACTTCGCTATAAACATCAAGGTGCTAAGAAAGATAGGTAAAAAATAAGCAAATAAAGAAAAGTTACTGCACACTTGGGTGAAGAATAAAAAGATGTATTTATTAGTTAAAAACAACACTGACGTTTAGGTTCAAGAGTGCAAGAAGTTTTTCTTTTTAGCATCCCCATCAATGGATGAATCTATGGTCAGTTTTACCATAAAGAACAAACAACTGCTTACCAATAGTCAGGCATAGGCACCTCTGCATCTTTGTACTTTTCCTCCAGATCTGCATTTTTCTGCCTTAGATACTAAAAGACAGGACATTGTGAAAATGGCTATCCTGCCAAACCAATGTACATACAACACACATCTAGTCTAACACATCTAACAGATTGAGCTGCAAATACTGTACGATCACAAAGGCATCATATAGTTGTGGCTCTTACATCTCTGTCGGGAACCGGAGTGCTCTGTCTGCTCACAACAGCCCCGATCTGGCTGCTCTTTGGTCGGGAGTGGAAGTAGTCGCAAGAGCTCTGGTAGGGGATCCGCTCCACGTTGCCCTCGATGCGAATCTGCACACAAATATTTAAATGAATGGACATTTATTGTTGAAAAAGTCATTGAGCTATATCATTATCAGCAAATAAATTGATGGGTGCGTGAGAGTTGCTGTACTTGTACCTGTCTGTTAAGGGGCTCCCAGTAGAAGACCAGGCATGCATAGGGGTTGCTCTCCTGTGGACACAGAAAATATTATAAAGACGTAATAAAACATTACATGGTTTCTGTGGAATAGATAGGGTTAAAGTGAGAAAGAGAGCAAGAGACTAGTTACTAACCAGCTCACCGCCCTTTCGACTCTCGTAGTTGGTAAAGAAACGGAAGCCTTCATTGCTGTAACCTTTCAGCAGGACCATTCGAGCAGATGGCCGTCCGTCCCTGAACACACAGACACAAAGGTTGGCATTAGATTGGGAAAAGCCTAGAAAATAAGCACGTTCATGGGTGGTGGTGTTACTCACTTGGTGGCAGTAGCGATGCACATAGCGTTTGCCTCTCCAATTTCAGGGCACTTTGTGGCTTGATCAAACCAGTTACCAAACTGCTTGATGGGGTCCAGGGAAACAAGCTGACTCTCCTCAAAGCACTATGAACAAAATAATAACAAGGTGAATGCAATGCACTTCCCACAGAGCAATGTGAAACAGACATCACTATTACATTTTATGCAGGCCTTGAATGAGTCACTGCTTCTTTTTAATTATAGTGGGCATGGGAGGCAAACAGTGTCAGGACATGACACTCCTGTGAATGACTTATCTGGGGTCAGTTTTAGCATTTCTCCACTAATGAGTAAAATCAGGAGAGAGGACAAGAGACTGATCCCTACTCAGCTCTCAAGGCCAACATATTCTCATAACAAGTCTTGAAAACAGCTGTACCTATCCATGCATACTGACTCTTCTCCAGTCATGTCACATATGTCAGGCAACTGAGTTAGACAAAGAAACGCTACTATTGGTGCTGTATTTATGAATAAAATATCTGGACACAGCTTAAAAGAAGCATAGTCCAGAGGTCACAAACACTGGGCAAAGGATTAAATTAGCTGACTCGAGGTTATTTTATCGTAGTGCAGGTAACGCAATTCAACTACATATTTACCTCCTCATCTCCTTTGTACTTCTTCCTCATGTCACTCAGATCCATGGTTGTAGTTTCACTCGTTGATTTTGTGCAAAAAGGCAGCGAAAAAATGGACTGGCGAGACACTGTCAGAGAAGCATGCGACTGAAGGTTTCCCCCATATATACAGATATTCCTCAATAAATTCCTACCGAGTATGCGCCTCATGCTTACCAAACAAACGCACGAACTGACATTGACGTAACCGCGCTGCCTCCTTACGTAAAATATTATGCAAAATGCGAAGAGTTTTGTATCAACTGCTAAACTATACCAACCATTTAGACGATTTTTTTTGTCGCATATTCACATACTCGTTCTTTGGATAGTATGCGGATTGCAGTTACAGTGACCATTATTTCAACACAAAATACGGAGAGCGATGACATCGATGATTAAAACCACACATCGATGTCCTTCGTTCGATGATCACTTCCTGAATCACGTTTTCCTGTCAAAGATGGCGGCGACCTTGTGTGTAAAGCTACTACCGAAACAGGGTAATGTAGAGTTAACGTTACATTTATGACATTAGATTAAGTTAGTTATTGTGTTGTTATGTTTCATAAAAACGAATTTATTAGGTTGTGTTGTTATGTAGCTGTCGTCCAGCTCGCTAATGTTGTCAAGCCAGCCTCAGACTGTAGTGCTGTTGTCATTCATAGCCAGTTGAGCTAGCCGGCTGAAACGCATTGTAACAAAGATTGTAAAAGTGTCTGCAGTGTCGAAACAGAGTTAGCTACAGTTAACTACCTACAATCCAGGGAAGGCTTCTGATTTTGCGTGTTTCTAAGGCATTCTGGGATAGCTGTGACATTTACTGGGCTGTTACAGCTGTGTTATGTGGCTGTGTAACCTTATGCAGATTCTCACTGGAAGGACTTGTAAGGTCAAATATCCACAGCACATTGGTTACCATTTAGTTCAGATAAAAGTGCAATGCAGTGTGTTCTGTGTCCAGTAAAAGGCATGAACAGATCAATATTTCAGTGAGCTATCTTGCTGAAGTGCAACCTGTGGGCCTAAAAAGGGGTGCTTTCTGACTTTTAGGATGGCTGCCCCTGACACAGAGTGTTCGGCATGGGTCCAAGGCTGTGACCAGACACAGGAAGCCCATGCACATCCTCAAACAGAAGCTTCTGGCTGTCACCCAGTACATTCCTCCAAAACGGGTTGTTCCTGCAGGCGCTTATCCATCCCAAAACAGAAAAGTTCAGGAGGTAAGTAGCAGGGCCTGAATTAGACCCCAACAAGGGAACCGGTGATATTAATCCCCGTCCCATCCTTTTCATCAGGATTTACAGTCCAGAACTGCTTTATTGTGTATGTGTTTTAACTATCTTTAAAACATATCCATATCCCCCTGCAAAAAATTCCTGGATGCTCTCATCATCACCTTTTTCATTTTCCAATCCATCGTCATTGTAACTGCATATGCATTAGATGTGACGTCAGATTAAGAGTAGGGGTCAGCTCTTTTCTCTTGTTTCTAATTGTGGGTTAGAAGTAATGAATGTTCGCTAATGCTAATACTAAAAAAAAAAAAATAATATACTGAAATTCTCTGGTATCCAATTTAACTGTGAGACAGATCCTAATGTTTTTTTCCTTTCTCTATTCCATCAGGATAGTGGTCTAGCGTTGCTCTTAAAGAAGCAACTGAAGAGCATATTCCAGGACTGCAAGATGATTGCTGTGGTCCAGAACAACGCCACCAACTCTGAAGACATGATCATTCTCAGACACAGACTTTATAAACATGGCATCACTGTCAAGTTCTTCCCCAACCAGGTACGGCTGACAAGCATCAACATCAACTCTAACCATCATCAACTATAACCATCCAAGGATAACACTGATCAGTATCTGTGTGGTGGCTCAGTGATGTAGTGGTCCACTGGGATCATGAAAGTGTCATCTAATCTTTGATCATGCTCATTTTCAGGTGATGCGGTCGTTCCTGAATGACAGCATGCACAGCAACATGGCCCCTCTGTTCATCGGCCCAACAGTGCTGTTTGTCAGCAAAGAGCCAAAGCCAAGGGAGATGCTGGTGACTCTGAGGGGCAGCCCACAGATGACACTCCTGGGTATGTACTGTACATCATATGTGAACATGTAGGATTTACATTTCATACTACTTGCTACAGACTCAGAGGTATTACCATGATATGCTGACCTCCTGTCTGGCTGTCAGCAGGATATCCCAAAACCTATGAATGGATGTCCATGAAATTTGGTGGACAGATAGGCCTATGGATATGTTTGCAGGGTCAAGAATACATTTAGTTGATAGGAGAATTGTTCAGCATTGGTGGAGGTTTGTGCTCTCTGTGTACCTTCTAGTTCTTGACGGAAATTGTTATATAGTATTAGGCAATTATCCCAGTGAGGAGCCAGCTACAGAAATGACTAAACTGGTAAATAGATTCAACACACAAACCACCATTCAGCTTAGGAAACCACTGCTTGGAACAACACTGATTATAGTATTTTCATAAAACATTGATTCACCGATAAAATATATTAACGAAAACAACAGAGTGAGCAAAAATGGGGTAAACATTCAGTTTAATTCAGATTCATTATCAATGCAAAAGTAGGATAAATCCAACATGTGCAACACCTGCATCTCAGTGCAAAGCATCTGTGATGCGATGATGCGATGGTAACAGATTCCCTCATCGGAAATGAATTAACTTCCACTGGAGCACAATAGATCCAACAGATTAAATGTGATCAAGGTGTTAGACACAGTATGCATGGCTCCTCAGTTACGACTGCACCACTAATCTGTCCTTCAATCCCAACAGGAGCGTGTATCGAGAACACCTTGCTGAGTGCACAGGGGGTGGTCACCTACTCCAAACTGCCGTCAGTGACTGTGGTCCAGGGTGAGCTGGTCAGCGGCCTGACCATGCTGACGTCCCACACGGCCTCCATGCTGCAGCGGCACCCAGCCCACCTGTCAGCCCTGCTGCAGCAGTACCTGAAACAGCAGAGCCCAGACAGCAGCGCAGAGGGAACTGCCAAGTCCGAGGAGGCTGCATAGAGTTTCTAATGCTGTGGAGGACGTTACTGAGACTGTTGCCCAGCACAACTGTGGCTGCTTGGAATGAAGAGGGAGTGTGAAGTTGGACACATGCTTTGAATTTTTTTTTTCATTTAGTACCAAAGTTGTTGTGCCAGCCAAATTTTCAAGATTGGAGAAAGTCTTTGTGAAAAAGGAAGTTGATTATTTTCCCAATCTTCTAAATTGGTGTTAGCGGCTTAGCTGGTACTAAATCCCATTAAAATCTTTTAGTGTGTGTCCAGCCGTATGAGCACTGGGCCTTTTTTGAATGAAGAGGAGGTCTGCAGACTAAGTTCAGTGCACTTCACTTCTTTTTGGAATTCTTGCATGGACGATACTGCAAGAACGTAAACATCACTTAAGGCCTATTTGGGCCCTGCTTGTTCATTATTTTGATTGTTTTGTTTTATTTAAGGACATTGGCATATTAAAATAAACAATGTCAACACTTCATGTTGCTTTATTGACATTTATTCAAGCAATTTTGTTTTTATTTTGTGATTTTACTATTTTTAATGTTATGTTGGCCAGTGCAGTGGTACAAGGATTTTGTCAATATCTTTTTCAATAATACTTTGGAGAAGTTGAGTAGATAAATACTACGCATAATCTGTTAGTTTGTAGCCCAGTTGAAACAAGCATAAATATCTGGACTGGTAGCATTGTTGTAAGGTGTAATAGTAGTGGCGTCATGAAAGCTAGTCCAGCCAAAATAAACACAAGTGGTCTCGGGTCCTGATAAACGTTAATCTGCAGATTACAGCATGTTAATCTAGGTCAGTTAGTCTATTACGGCCTGCTATTCTAAATTAGAGGCATTCTGGCACTCATGTCAATATGTTACTATTCTGCATTAGAGGGAAAGCCATCTAAAAATAAATTCACTTTAAATAAAACCTCCAGCATTGTGTCTGAGCAACATGGTGCGTAATAGCACTGTATTTAGGCTACGGATAAAAATAAATTGCCGCAAGAAGTTGCAAGATCATTTGAAGTCCCTTTCATATAATTCCTCAAAACAAGAAGATATGAAGACGAAGAAATAGTTACCTGCCACGTACATGTCTAATAAACAACTGACAAAAATCAACATTTTCGGACAAGCATCGATTGCGTTCCACCTTAAATGACCATATCTTCATATAATTTACACAATTTGACACGATTTACTATAATATACCTATGAATTTGCCACGTCCCTGTCAGTCTAAACAGGTGGGTAAACTGTTGTGCAGATCAAAAGGTGGGCAGACTGAGTTGAGGAGGCTTTACCCTCCATATCCCTGCTACAGACACTCGGTGTAATTCCAGCTAATGCGGATAATGCCCAGGACACATTGCGCGCGGCGCTGCCTGCCTGCGACGCACAGATCTCCTTGGATTTGGAGGGTGCTCATGTCACCCACTGGGAGAGCGGGCAGGGCGGGCGAGATTATGTAGGCACAATACGATTATTTGTAGATAAAACATTTTACTTTACTTTTTTTGCCTGTTTTTCGATGTAGAAATGTTTGCTTCATCGACATGGTGATTCTGTACAGTTTCTTGAACGCCAAACGGGAGCTTTGTTGGATTTATCAGCTTCAGCGAATTTCAGTAGATCATGAGAATCGGACGTGAATTTCAGGTAAGAAGTTATCGCGTTTTAGTGTTTTTTCCGTGGGTTTTCATTGTCATTATTAATAAGCTTTCATTATCATTAACTAAGAGAAAATGTAACTTAAAGGAACTCTGTTTGGGTAAAGTCTGATAATGTAGAACACACACCAAACCAAAACATAAACCAAATTGGATAGGGATACGTGTGCTGGGACAGCAGGTATTCTTAAAGGGCTTTAGATTTAGATAAGAACCTGCACGGCTCTGAATAGCCCATATTACCCAGGGGCCTTCAGTGTTGTGTGACACTGTAGCTGAGTTTTTGATATGGGGCTGGTGATACTGAAATATTTCCACTTAAATAAGTGTAGCTGTGTCCTGTTTGTGCTTTGTCAGCTTGTTGACTGCCAGCCAAACATGACTGCTGAGTCTGAACATGACCTGCAGCACAGACACACAGCCTCACTTCTAATGACAATCACAGACATTTACAACTGTTAGATCCTTGGTGTGGTTTGAAAGACAATGTACAACTCCTCATGCCTTAAAATATTTACATTTGAATATGTCTGTTGGTTGATTGTGGATTATCAAAGCTGTTGTAGGTCTTTAATAGAATATGACAAGGTGCTGGACATGGTTTGGAGAAGCTTCACTCAGTTGCTTTTACATTGTAACACATTTGAAATGTTATGTACTGCAACTGCGTGTCCATTCATTGGTTGAGACTACAGCTTGATAAATGTTACATTTGGACGAATGATTCATGGATAAATCCTCTATTGATGGCAGGGTTGATGGACTTTCCATTGCCAAGAGTTTTTTATGCCAAAGAGATTATAATTTCTATAATCTCTGCAGTTTATTCCTTCCTCTGACATGATACAATTTGGTGGATGTTGCCAAATCTCACACAGCTTGGATGACAACCACACTACCACTACCACAGCCATGGCTTCACGTCAACTATCCATACAACACTCCTCTCATCTGGATCAAGCTTGTCCAAGAACCATTTGTCTGTTTTGAATTTGACAGCCGACTTTCTTGCAGTTGTACAGTTGGAGTGTGAATGCTCTACATTGCCGGAAAGAAAAACATCCTCAACTGTCTGCATGCTCATGACACTGCAAATCACAATCTTTACATAAGGAGATTTGGAAATGTCAGTTATCTGAAAACTCTGACATGGACTTAGTTATTTTTGGCTAATTATAAGGCTTCAGATCTGAAATCAGAGTTGAGGATCGTATTTTCTATTCCAAGCTCAAGTCTTGATTTACTTGGACACTGCAACAGTTCCCTCATCACCATCTCACTAATTCTAATCTGAAAAGCAGAGTTGATCCTTGATTACCTTTCTACTCTCAGCCTCTTGTTTCATGCGAGCCAGTGATCTACCATACAAACCAAAACCAAAGCATGACTTGTAGTTTTTTTCCACAGAGATTGTAAAGTATTCTTTACTTCTCTCCCTTGAGTAAGCAAGCTTGGAATCCTGCAAATCCCTTTATCCTGTTTCCGCCACATGCTGTCATGACTGAGGTCGGTTACTCTCTTCCTTCCCTGCCTTATGTAATACTAAACCAGGCTGGGTTCTGTCTTACATTAGAGGGATAGCACACCATCAGTTTCAACATGGTGCCCCATTGGTTTTGCATCCTTTCAGATGAACCTATATTCTCATTATTCTAAAGTAGTGTCCCAATTCACACCTTCATAGTGATTCTGTTCTGCAACTGGTGCCGCTCCAAATACAGAGAGAACAAGATCTGTATGACTTCCTGCCTCTAAGTGAAATTTGTGTGTAAATACACAAGGCATTGTGATGGAAATGGAACATGTTGGTTTCCCCACTTGAATGTAGAAATAACTTTAATTAGGTAAACTCTCAAAATCAATGCATACCCAAAAAGTTGCAAAACACTGGTCCAAACAGCCTCATGAACAGTATGAAAAATATTCTTATCTCTCCATACAAATACAAACTGGTTATCTTGTGGTATCTTGCTACCGCTATGTTTCAGCTGCATGTGTGCATAAGCATTAAGTTTTCATTTGAAGAAGAGAAGTGAATTTTCATTTTTTTCTCTCAAACTGTAAAAAACAACAACTTTTGACATGGATTCAGAGTCATGTAAACTGAACAGTTGGTGATTTCAAAGTGATTTCATAGTGATCCAGTGGAACAGTTTCTAGGGAGATTTGTTCAGAATTCCTTTCCTTAGAAAGCACCATCCATTTTAATACTGCTGTGCTTACATATGTCTAACTTTAGTCCAACTATGATTATTGTCGGCCTCTTGGCACTTCATGCGTTGTCAGTGTCTGTGTTCTCTGCCTTGTGATCTTGTTACTGCATGTCCAAGTGACAAGTTGCTAAAAACATCTCTAGAAAAGCCAATTAGATGGAAGTTGTTAATCCCCTCCTTGCAGGCGGTGCTGGCCTTGGTCTGACAGAGCTGCAAATCATGTGTAGGTATACTGCTACATATCCTGTGTGATCAAGTTGTTTTGATTTAGAGATTTGCCCTAATATTATTATCACGTTGTGTACTGAAGTCACAGCCCAATTTGGAATACATGCACATTTCTTCATTCACCTTCATTCTCATTACTGCACCAGTTACAGTATAGCAAAGCTTCATTTATTTACCAAATGAATAAATATTTTAGTATAAAGATGAGTGATACCTTCCAATTTCAAAAAATACTTTCACATGTAAAAATCATCTTAAAACAGTTGGATAATTTTGCTCTTTGAGTCTATGTTTGAATGCTCTAATTGCTCAGAGTGACAGATTATTCAGTGACACGATAACCACAAAAATGACAAAGGATCAATATCGATACAACTTTATAGGCTGTTCCTGCATGATCCAACTTGAGCATATTGAACAGAAACAGCTTGGCAACAGTGCCCAATTACATCATAACCACAACAAAAATATTTTTTAAATTATCATTTTCAGTGGTTACTTTTATGACAGGTAATGGTAGATGATAAGGAGACAATACCAATACACCTGCATAAATTTCTCATGTATGATAATCTGAGAACATGCAAGAAAACAGCAACAAGAAACAACAACTTGGCCCCATTCATCTAGCAATATTTTGTAAGAAGAAGAAGGAAATTTGCAAGTATCTCTAATATATGTGCTGAAAACATTTTAGCTGCAAATTGGACAATTCTTTAAAAACATTTGGCACATCATCAGGCGAGGGTTAATGAAATTTGTGTTCAGTTGGCTATGCGGTAAAAGGCTCAGAGTGAGTGAAGTTAAGATCCAGCGTGATCTAGCTGAGAATCCAGGATGTAGTGTGTCCAGGCTGCAGTTAGGACAGGACAGGTTGGACTGAGAGCTCAACACTCACCTCTGTTAGGTAACTGGATTACAATGAGTCCTTTCTAGTCTGCTGCTCTGTTTAGTCTATTTAATACTTTCACTTTGGTTTCGGAGTTCATAGATCCTTCCTAGTAGATCTCTTGTTCATGATGCAGCTGATACGGCTCTTCCAAAAGGACAATACAATACTTAACACATACAGCATTTGACAAAATTAAGACTGACTCACTCTGCAAGATTTTAACCATATAGTTTAACCATAGTAGTACAAAAGTTACACTGCAACAAGTAGTTCATGCAAGTGCAGAGAAGAACAAACGTACACATATTAGTTATGAAGTTCGGTCAGATCATGATTTTTAAGAAATGAAGGTGAGAATGTCGTGTCTTAGCTTTCCTCAGAGGCTTTTTCAGAAACTCCCAATCTTGAAAAATTATCTGCGAGAGCCTCTTTTGTTTGTGTTCTTATCTGTTGAATTACAGACTGGAGATGACACATTTTAAAATCTTCATTTCAGAGGACATTCTCTCATTGGATAACTTAATTCAGTTGTTTAATTCTGTTCCCTTCCCCTTCCACACCCATATCATCCTGACATGACAGGGGGCTTGTGGCAGGTCGCAGCAGATCTCACTGAAAAAGCAGCCGATCACAACAGTGAAGGGAGTCTGAGGTCGGCGTTTCCGAATGGATTCCTACGGGTCTGAGCTCAACCGCAGCCAATCACAGATGAGCGGGCTGGAGAAGACGTCGCCAACGTGGAACAAGCCCACCCACTCCCGGAGCAGCAGCACCGCCTCATCTCGTCACTCCAGACAGGTGCGTCAGAAGGTGATGTGGTCTGGTTGAATATGGGGATTATGGGTATGCAAGTTGTTTTTCCCCCTAAAATGTAATAATAATTTGTTCAGTTTACAAGGGGAAGTGCTCCACCTCAAATTTGCAACCAGGCAGAATATATTTAGGGCGAGTGCACTGTATCAGTTAAGCTGTCTGAACATAACATCATTATCGGCCGCCAAAACAAAGTTAGTACAAAAACAGTTAGCAGGGTCTTCCTTCCAGCCCAGATTTACAGCCGACTTAAAGTTGTAAAAAATCCATTATTTTTGGAGATTCTGTGTCTTTACTTTATATTGGTTGTTGTTCATCAAACCATTCAGATTAGTGAGGCTGATCCACAATTGCTGGCTATATTGCTTTTGCCATTTCATCTGAAAGGCAGTAGCTAGTGATGCCACTATACAGTAGATCAGCACTCCTGCTCTACTCTACTAGATTTTTGAAGCTATTTATTTAATATCACCCACTTTATGGGTGAGTGTGTTAATGTGCTTGCTGTAGTGTTTCTGGAGGGATCAATTCAATTTCAAGTAATTAAAAAATAATTGCTACAAAAAAAAAAAAAAAAAAGATTAAAACTTGTATTTTAGCCCCCCCAAAAAAATCATTAATTCTCTCATGCCTGCCCGGTCCACAGAACATCAAAGACTGGGAGGTGATTGATGATCTTCAGGTGGACATGCAGGCAGGAGGCGACAATCCTCAGGACATGACGGCCCCGGGGATCTGTGAAGGATACCTGCTCAAGAGGAGGAGGTGGCCGCTCAAAGGCTGGCACAAGGTGAGACATCCACCCATCCTGTCATCCATCGTGCCAACATGTTAAATGTTGACTTTTTAAATGAAATTAACTTTAACAGGTTTTATAAAGGGTGATGATTGATCTGTTTTTCAGAGATACTTTGTCTTGGAAGCAGGGATCTTGCGGTATTCCAAAAATCAACAAGATGTAAGTGGACAGTACATTTTAGATAACAAGATTTGATGAACTATTATAAATGAAAACACCTGAACATCCTTTTTTCCCCCCAAAGATCTCCAGGGGAAGAGTCCAGGGCTCCTTAGACGTTAGCCTTGCAGTAATGTCTATAAACAAGAAATCAAATCGGATCGACTTGGACGCCGGAGATATTCTCTATCATGTGAAGGTAAACTTAAGCCAACAGGAGGAGTGTAGTTTCAGGTTCATTTGACAGAGGTTTGACTTTTAATGAGATGGTATTGTCCTTTTCTTCCCCTCTCACCTCTCTCATCTCAAGGCAAAGAGCCATGACCTCTTCTACATCTGGGTAACCAAGCTACAAGCCCACCGCATGTACAAGAAGAACGAGGCAGCTCATGTTCACAGCGGCTTCCTTCAGGCTTTGACCCACAGCATTGCGGCTGGACAGGCTCAGAAAAATGGAGATTTGGTGATTATTAATCAATCAAAAATTTCAATTATTAGGTCAGACTAATTAAACTTGTGTAGTATATTCCTTACAAGTGGGTGATTTTCCTCCACAAGAAATAACAAAAATAGCTGCCTTGTTATATTTGAAACATTTTACTAGTCATACTGTATTCCTAATTTTTATCACAGTAACTGTTGATCATGGCACACGTTAGTGGTGAATAATTGTTTTAAAGTGAGTCTTCAATTAACTCTTCTCTTCTCTTCTCTTCTCTTCTCTTCTCTTCTCTTCTCTTCTCTTCTCTTCTCTTCTCTTCTCTTCTCTTCTCTTCTCAGTCTCGCTATCCACATTACCAGAGCTCCTCCCCCAGCTGTATGGGGGACATGGCTGCAGCGCCGGGGGTGCCTCCCTTAGCCAAGACCGGTGTGAATGGCAAGGTGTCTGCTTGGCTGCAGCAAAGTCAAAATCCAGACAGCTGTGCTCAAGGTACATCTAAAACATCAATGGTAATCATCAGGTTTTAGTGTCAGTCCCTCAGAATCAAAGAGTTTCTTTCTAGACTCACCGTTTTGCACCGATGTTAAACAATAATACAGGGAGAAATCCACCGTAGAAGAGATAGAGAGACCAGAATGCAATGCAGCCACAAGACATGTTGCATTTTGAGTAAGCGGTGCGACTTTCGCTTTTTCTCAACTGGAAAAACTTGCTCTCTTGCTCTTACTATCGCTATTGCTCTCTCCACCTATACGTACTGAATGCAACAACTTCAGGCACGTTCGCTGGAGGTTGTTGAAAGGCATTCTGGGAAATGTAGGAAATCACTAACTGAAGTAGATGTAGACAAGGCAGGGTGAGGGAGAGTGAGCCAAAAAATGTAAATGACAAATGTTCATCACAAAAGAACTCCAGAATTGCATTGAATGTCACAGATTGATGATATCTAACAGTGTAAGAGTATCCAAGGCTGCATTTTTCAAGCTATCTCAGTAGAATTTAATTTTTCATGCAAAAAGAAAAAGAGACTGTTAGGTATGACCTATTCTTCCAGAGCTGAACCGTTGCCATTTGGACCTGTCTGAGATGAACCGCTTGGTCCAGCGGCTCCAGGCCCTGGAGGCAGGACAGGCTTTCAGTAACGGAGACCTGCAGCGCATCATCAGCATACAGGTAGGCTGACGTTGAGTTTGATGTAGTTTAATTTGGTCATTTAAGCGGAATGTCACCAGCCAGACTCAGTCGATCACTCCCCTTGTCTGGGCACCAACACATGAAAATAACATTATTTATGGGGATATTCTATAATATTTTCTTTATTTCCATGCAGAATCTCTCACTTGAGAAGCCAAAGAAGTCCAGATCAGGGAAGATGTGGGGCCACTCCCGCACGCTGTCCAGAGTGGAGGCCCTGGGAATGGTAAGAATGGTCTGTAACCTACTCTACTCTCACTGCTAGGATTTAGACTGTAAAAAGTGAAATACTAACCGAAGGCCTTTTGGTTTTGACTCATGGATGTTCTTTTACGTTGGTTTGTACATTGATTTTACATTACTTCATATTAATTCAATTGTACCACCAGTCAACTTGTAATTTGTAGAACACAATGATTTTGAGTATTTGACATCCCAACTCTCCAGTAACTTTTTGGGGTCTTTCTCTAATCCAAAGCCTATTCGTGGGATTACAAAATCGGTGAGTCACCAATGGGCAGAACATGAGACAGCCATATAAGCTGTTTCATGTTCTTCACTCACATAGTGTAGTGGACTGCCATACTGAACATGACATGCAACTGCATAAACAATGAGGTGAGAGGAGCTGTTTTTCTCAGAGAGAGAGCGATAAGGTAATTCAAGTTAAAATGATAAATGCATTTTGTTTTGATTGCATGGAAGAAGGTCTGTCTGTAAGCTCCAGGCAACCATATATAGCCATAGTAGAAGTCCCACTTATGTAGCACTGTTTTATTCAATATCCAAAACATAGAACCCATAGAATAGAGTATAGCGATGGGATTTTGATTTACAGCAAAAATTTGTAGAGTGATTGAATGACGTCACACCAGTGACATTTACAACCATATATGTCAATTAACAGAAAACAAAATACTGTCAAATTAACCAATGAATCAGCCATGATCAATTGTCCAACCTCTTCCATTCACCTTACAGCTGTCCTCCAGCCACTTGAGCACCTCGTCCCACCTTGGTGCGTCAGTCCCCTCCATCCCAGACTATGTCTACTCCCAGCTGTCCCCTCCCACTGTCACATCGCCTGAGGGCAAGAAAATCCAGCAGGACATCTGCACCATATCCCTACGAGGTCAGAGAAACAGATAGACACACATAATATAAACATCCAGGCAGGCAGTGTTCCTACGAGGTCAGAGCCATGGAGGGAGAGATGGATAGATAGGCAGGCAGGCAGATGGATAAACAAAATCCCAGACAAGGGTAAGACGGAAAGGGACAAAGTCAGACAGAGAGAGGTACACAGAGATAGATAGAGAGATTAAGAGAGAGAGAAAAACACATATTCCCACGTTAAAACACACCTGCAACTCTTAATGAATATGCGTCCAAATTGTCCTATCTTCCCCCTCAGTGCTTACGTCCCTGAAGTCAGTGCATGAGACCCTGACCCAGGAGCGGCAGAGGCTGCAAGACGTCTGGGGAAGTAACAACATCCACCAGTCTAACACCCTGGCTGAGGTAAGGCTGCATCTGACATTGGCGAATGTGTACCGTCCTCTGGCACCTTTTCCCTTGTGGTTTCTGAAGCTTGTGGTTTTCTTTTTCTCTCTCTCTCTCCCTCCCTCTTCAGCCTGCAGCAGCGAGGTGTTCATCCCACGGCCCACCCTCAGTAGCCGACTCGGCTGCGGAGTATTTTGACGCCAGTGATGACATCCTTTGCGGCAGCTCCTCTGAGGTTTCTGACGAATCGGGACTTAGTGACGGCAGCACCAGCAACTCCGAGCCTGAGGAGGGTCATGGTGGGTACATGTACACCAGCACCATCCTCAATGCAATGCCAAGTAATTACAATGGACCACAATTGTGTTTTTTTGCTGAAAAATAGAGAATAGAGCAGCTACTGGACTGGCAGTTGAACTGGAAAACAGTTGGAACTGTTCAAGTGACGGAAACAGACCAAAAAATGTAGTTGAAAACACTGTGAATACTGAAACTAAAAACCCGAAGAGTGCTGGCGTATGTGCTCGTTTGCCCAGGCTTCATGAATAATTTGTGTGTTTATGTAGGCAATGACTATAGATATGCTGTAATCTGGTTGACTGCTAGTTGGGTTAAAATAACGTTTTAAGAGTCTAAAGAACCTTAGTGAGGTCTGGAAGAAGCATTTACTCAAGCAAATGGTTGTTTAGTTGGTGATGGTTCTTCCAGGAACCTTTGAGCCTTGTGAAGAACCATTAAAGAACCATTTGTGTTTGGTGTCTAGAATAATATATCAAGGTTACCCCAACAAGCATTCCAAACTTTTTTCAAACATGTTTTTTGCTGCAGTCTGGATGGATATGTCTTTTCTTGAGCTCATTGCACTTTTGTTCTTGAGAAACATTTTCACTCTTGATTATTATTATTTTCCCCCCACCACCACAGCATCAACCACCCGCAAGTACCGTGCCAGCATTTCCAGGAGTCCTAACAGCATTGTTCCCAAGAACACCGGACACCGAACTATACTGCCTGCTCACTGTCCAGACAACAGCCATGTGGGCCTCATGGCTATCCTCTACAATAATATAGGCAAGGACCTTACCTTGACTAAGACTTGGCTATGGCTTGTATTGATATAGTCATAATCCTCTACAGTTACATAGGAAAAGATGTAGACTAAGATTGACTTCAATTAATATCAAAAACAAATGACTTAGTTCAAAAAAATATATTTCACTTTTTCAAAAACAATTCATCCTTTTGTTTTTCTTCCTTAGGTAAGGACCTGTCTCGAGTGTCCATGCCCGCTGCTCTCAATGAGCCCATTAACCTGCTGCAGAGACTTTGTGAGGAGCTGGAGTATTGTGAGCTGCTGGACACGGCCAACAACACACCGGACCCCTACCAGAGGATGGTAAGGCTGCCTGCAGATAAGCCTGTGTAAGAGGGAAAGTGTGATATTCCCTGTAGGGTATTCACCACAGATAGTCTGGTCAGGCACATTTCTCATAGGATGGGGGAAGAATAAAAAACAAAAAATGGAGGTAGGACTTGTCGTAGTAGTGGTTGTATCTGTGTATGTACCTGCTTAAAACAGTGAGAATGAGTGGTGATGTTTTCGTATTTTATCTCTTGCAGGTCTACATTGCTGCCTTTGCTATCTCTGGCTATTCAACTGCTACGTTCCGAAACCGCTACAAGCCCTTTAACCCGGTGCTGGGGGAGACGTACGAATATGTTAGCGAGGACAGGGGCTTCCGCCTAATCAGTGAGCAGGTACAGTAGCATGAATTTCTCTGTGCCCACTCTACACAACTGGATGCGGATCTGGGCTGGGCACATCGTTTTACATGGGGTAACTGTCCTCCTTTAAACTTAAAAGTGAAGGAAAATGGCAATTTCACTGCCCGCGATCCCCCTTTGTAAATTAAGACAAATTGCCCACTGGTTTAATTGAGCAATAAACCACAATAGGCTGCGCTTAGGTGCAAATTGGAGTCAGCATGGAGTGGATTATTGCTTTTATAAAAAGGTGGTAACACGTCATGGTATTAAAAAGAAATAACACAAATGTTAAAATATATCTTTAATATTTAATGGGTAACAATTGAATGAAAATAATGTTATTTGTCCACCAAGCTATGTAGTTCTTGAACAGTAGCTAAACAAAGTGGTTGCTAAGCAACACATGAGCACCGGTATGAGTGGTGATTTTTGGTTAGCACATAAATACTTAAATGAACTGTTATGCGGTCACAGGTATGCATTTTTTTCCAGGTATTTTACAACAACAAACACAACTCAGCCAGTTAGAACTGAGAGCTGGAACAATGTTTTTCTAAATCTAAGTAAATGAGACAAAGATGATCTTACAGCTGAGATACTAATGTTGTTTTTTGTCTTCTCTTGGAGTAATCACTCTTGTCTTTTACCAGGTGTGCCACCATCCCCCCATCTCTGCCTGCCATGCAGACTCAGAGAACTTCTCCTTTTGGCAGGGTGAGGCTATTTTCTTGTCAAACTGTTAACTGCTTGCTATTTTGTGCTTCAGTTATTGGTGGTAATCAGAGGTGTCTCTGTCTTTTCACTTTGCTTTGGAAATGTTTTCTAAGCTGCCGCTGTACATGCATGTATGTTCTTTTCAACAACATTTCTCCCTAAACAGACCAGCGATGGAAAAATAAGTTCTGGGGGAAGTCACTGGAGATCATGCCAACAGGAATGGTGAATGTCACTCTCCCAAGGTAAAGGATTTTAGCTTTATTTTCAGACATAGCAATCTGTGTTGTTTCTGTGTTTGCAAAGTTGGGAGTGATGAGGCATGACACACAATCCATTGAAAATCACCCTTTTGAAATGACATTTCAGTCTCGGGGGGCTTTTGTCAGACAAGTGAGACGAGACAAAGCTAAATCATCTGTCCATATTTTGCCCACGGCTGCAGCCTTAAGGTCCGGGACTGGAATTGCCTGACAGTGTGACTGTGTGTACTGATGTGATGACTCTGATCTGATGCATCATGGTGTTTCAACTGTGATTGACAATGTTTTGAAGTGATGTACACATTGCATTGCAATGGCAAATTTTGTTGATATAGCAAGAATATACTGAATTTCTTGAATCTTGGTATTTTGTCTAGGTATGGAGAGCACTATGAATGGAACAAAGTAGTGACTTGCATCCATAATGTCCTGAGTCAGCAGCGCTACCTGGAGCATTATGGAGAGGTCACAATCCGCAACCTCAATAGCGATGTCTGCACCTGTAAGATCACCTTTGTCAAGGTGAGTGCAACACTTTGACACTTGTTGTATGTGAAGACTTGAGAAATTCAACATGTAAGATCAACCAATATGGCTGCCCAGTAGTTTAGGACAGCTCAATTATTTTGTAGGCTGCACTAATCTGTTCTCTTCCAGTATGGCTTGCCAATGACTTGTTTTGTTTTGTTGTAGTCTCGTTATTGGGGTTCAGATACGAACAAGAACGAGGTGCAGGGCACGGTGCTGGACCAGAGTGGGAGTGTCATTCACCGGTTTGGAGGTCTGTGGCATGAGGGCATCTTCTGTGACACCCTGCCCACTCCAAAATGCATCTGGAAGCCAAGTGAGTTTGCTCCTTCCTCTTCTTGTTTCACCTTGAGTTTTACCAACAGGGTCAACCTAAATGAGATCAGAGTGTCATGCACACTTCTATTCTCTTTTTGATTATGCACTTGATTTGATTTAGTTTGCCCCCTTTGTGGTTTTTGTTAGTGCCGTTGAACTCATTACAGAGATTAAAAATGATCTACTTTAGATTGTCTATTTTAAATGAAACTGAAATCAGAGGATCAATCCCTCCCGCTTCCAATGCTACTAATCAGCACAAAGCCAAGAGTCACGTTTGTGCATCGGCTCACCACAGAGGCTCCTGTCACCCCACAGATCCCCAGCCAAAGGATTACCTGCTGTATTATGGCTTTTCCACCTTCGCACTGGAGCTGAATGAACTCACCCAAGACCTGAAGCCTTTCCTGCCTCCTACCGACAGCCGCATGCGCCCAGACCAAAGGTAAGAGGAACTCTAATGGGATTTGGAGAGGTTGGTGCAGAGATACCACCGTATTTTTCTGCAAGACACTGACAAAACTGCATGTATACAAAGAAACCGAGTCTGTAAACAAAGCATGGGCACATTTTCAATATCATGAGTGAAATACAAAGTCCACACACGGCAATAATCCCTCATGCCCTTCATCAAACCTGGTAATAAATAGGCATAAGGGAGCATTGCAGTTTTTTCATGTATGACCTTGATTTCAATCAGGAGAGACAAGTGAATGAAGTAAAGATAATTGTTTATTATAACAGATGACGATATAGTGAAAATTAAGACTTAACAAGAAAGTCTTTGGCGCTTAGACTCTACTGGGAGATTTTGTAATCAAGGGGCACCAGCCCTGAGCAGCAGCAAGATAAATCCCCCCGTGGAGTCCAGACACTGGTGGTGGTGGTGGCTGGTGAGGCTGATGAGTGAAGAAGCTGATGAATCTGCGAAGACTGGGCGGTGACGGGGAGGTGGAGGGGTGCGCATAATAGCAGCATGAACAGACAAAAGCGGAGAGAGAGAAACATATTTAAAAAGACAGCAGCAAGATGATAGGCTAACAATGGAGGAGTGTCGCTGTGCTATTGGATAGATGTGACCAGCTGATGTGAACAGCTGATATCTCAACTGACGGGAAAAGCCAGCAAGGAAATAATGAGTGAGCGTGCGTGAGAGATGTGAATGGCAGGATGGTATGAGAAGTAAAACTACAGCCTAAGCATGCAAAAGATAGTCTTCCAGACTGAACCTTTGCTAAAGCTCCATTTGTCTGGCACCTGCGTTCAACACTGGGACATGTGTGCCTTTTTCTGCTTCAGTATCATGAGTGATACTACTGTTTTTAAAGGGTAAGGCTGTTGTCATTTTTTTCCCAAGCATTAAATCCTTCTCCCCCTTTTCATAGAATGCTGGAAGAGGGAAGGGTGGATGATTCAGACAGAAAAAAAGATGAGGTAGAGGAAATGCAGAGGGAGCGGAGGAAGGAGCTGTCCAAAAGGGGAGAGGAGCATGTTCCACGTTTTTTCAAGTGAGTTCACTCCTTAATGGTGATGGAATGATAATGACAAACTGTGATGATGTCCTATGCAGTTTGTTTTATATTTTAAGTAAATGTATGAACCCTCTTAAGATAATGATTAACAATGAGCATGATCACTTTGTGGTCTTGAATAAACTTTGATTATATTGACTGTATCCATTGAAACATCTTGTTGAGGTTATCTTATGTGACTAATTAACCAGTTAACATCTTTATTTAAGCTAATTTCTTACCTATCATTGAATATTTTACTGTTTTCTTACCATGTTCCTGTGCAAATGCATAAAATACTACCAATACTAATCCTTGTAAACTCTCCTGTTCCTCTTCTCCAGGAAAGCCAAAGACTCCAGTGGACGGGATGTGTGGCTGACCAACGGAACGTACTGGAAGCTCAGGGAGAATCCAGGTTTTGCTAAAATTGAAAACATGGCTGTGTGGTGAAGAGACAGCAGTGAAGGACTATGACAGACAAAAAAAAAACAAATGAGAGAAAGATGAACAAATACCAATAGTGGATATTTGCACAGCATAGATGAACTGCTCTGGGAGGTCTGCAGAGCGGAGATGGTGCTGATTTCTCTCAATCCCCTCTCACTGTGGGAGCGCTCCTTCTATACCTGCCATGACTGGTTCATGGTGAACCTCAGCCTCCTTCAGTCCTATTAGAAAGTTACCCAGCATGCATCACATGCTAGGTGAAGGACTACAGAGATACCTTTCTAATTAAGATCAGTTTTCTAATGCAATTTAAGACTTTTTTAGATGACTTTAATGTATTTAAGTTCATGTGTATATAGTTTTCGTTTTTGAGAATTTCACCATTTGCTGCCCAGGAGAGTGAACATGTGCAGCACACTCACTCTGGTCCAGACTTGGCAGACCAGGACTTGAAAATACCAAAGTTGAAAACTGCTTTAAAGCTCTGTCAGAATTGCTTTTGAATGCCATGTTAGTCAGAGGTCTACTATATTCTCTATATTTTGTCCTTCTCCTTGTCCATCTATCCCAGCTAGCTTCCATCTTGCTTTTTATAATGAGATGAATTTTTGTCTGTATACATGTAGTCAGTGCTTCTATCTAGAGCTGCAGCGGTGCGAACCGTATTGAGTATTGGCTCCAACTTGGTATTTGTGGCATTCACAATACTAAGAACTGAGTACTGTGCTATTTTATGATGCTGAGATGATCTGTATCAGCTACTTAAGAGAGTTATTTGGTGGGTAGGGTGATGTGGGGGGTGGAGACCCATTGATAGGATTTAAGACATTGTGGCTAAATGGTCTGGTCTATACTAAGAAGGGTCGACAAGTACTAAGAATGATTTTCCCATGGTATCATTGCTCCTACTATCAAGATTTTTATGTTTTGTCATTATTAGTGAAAGGGGTATCCAGTTGGTTGGAAGCATATAGATGGTACATTAAACTGCCGACATCAGAAGGCTGTTTTTATGATTTTTCAGTGAAATTGAATTTATTGTAACTGCACTAGACTCAGCATAAACGTGTCTAGTATATGCACAGTGAATAAGAAAATGGATGCATTGAACCACTGATTTGATTTTGAAGAGTTTTGTTCTGAAATGAGATATATTCATGATTTGAAAAAAGTGGCACCTACTTTTACAAAATGATTATTAAAACAAAATTTTGGCATTTGTCATTTAAACCCACACATTGGTTGACAAAACAATACCACTTTGACAGACTTGATCCTCCATATTTTAGAGATATTGAATGATCAAGGTAAGGTAATGATTTTTTTCTCAAATGGATATGCAAATGTTTGGAAAGGAACTCTTCATTTGCTTTCAGTTTATAGCCTTCAGGTCAATAGTTCTATCTGAATTAAACGAAATGAATATATCAAACCAAACAGTTGAGATTTATTAAGCTTTAATTCATGAATAAAAAACAACAGTACAATACACAAGTATGCCACCTTTAATAAATAACTGTTTTCCCCTTCCAAAGTCTTCTTATTTGTGTATTAATCGCAATACAAGTTAAAATACACGTTTGATGCAATATTTTGCATTACTTTACTGCATTCCTGAATCATCAGCCGAGTCCTTTTTCTCTCCTCAGAGGAGACTTATATACTTTCAATGAAAGGTTCATGGGTTCATCACCCCCTTGAGATAAACAGTGCACATAAACCACAAAAAAATGAACATGCTTGTCGCTTGACCTGCCTGGGCTCCCTTCCTAACTCTTTTTGTATTTCTATTTTAGACATTAAAATCTCTGGAAATACAGTTTCTATACACAGCTTCATTCTCTTACTTAGGGAAATGAGTGTCAAAGGGAAATGAGGGCTTATGGGAAATGGAGGTATTAGGGATACAAGCATCAGGAATTGGGCTTGTTATGCAGATTGTCATGGCTAAAAGTTGATTGTAATGGCTGAGATATCCAGCAGGGGTCATTCCTGAGGTGTCTGGACTCATTCTCTGCTGCTCTTTGATGTGATATCTTGCACTCATGTTAGTGCAGGTTCACCGTCAGTGTAACACATAACAAACCATGGAACACAACACATAAAGGAAAACATTAACATCCTCCACAGGCAAATGATCAAATAAAATATTGTTCTAATTGTTTCTGCGATACCATCATCATAAATTATATACCAATTAACTCTTAATTGCACTTAAAAATGAATTGTCCACTGTACCCCTTGATTAAGGTATATTGAGAATATACCTGGCAGATCGCAACATAAAAGGTCAAGTTAAATGCTAAAAATAAAATTTTTTGGAAGTCTTCACAAGCAACATACATATTTTTTTCAATTGACCGCACAATGTATCCATTCTGTTTTCAGCATAAAATTAACACTTCATTACGAGAACATTTAACATTGTCCTTTAACTTTTCAGGTAAAGGTCTTAACTGTCATACAGTACATGTCCTTTTTACATCAACATCAATGTTAAGACAATTTTGCTAAGTGCTGCACCAGGGAGGATTTCCATCTGCATGTTAGCAGATACGTGGCGCTCTGCAACACGGTCATGATTGTCTTTCACATCCAGGGGCTTCAGTGTAAATCAGCAGTGTCCACTTCTCATGATAACCAAGGAACTGCTCAGTAGCTTGTATAAATTCAGTTTAGCTCAGAAAAAAATGTTCAAATTTAGTTCTATTCAGAGCATGTAATCACAATAGAAAACAACCTTGAAAAGGCAAATATTATCAAGCAGTGATTTGCCGGCATTTATTCGTTTTTACAACTGTGTTTTACATTTGAACTCTTGGCTGGTAGCAAATTGATGTGTGCTTTGACTGCTTCCCAGTGTGTTTTATTGTTGTGAGTCATGGCTTCACAACAGATTGTCATTCATTAAGTGCTGATTGTAGATCCTCTGTTCTCTGATTGAGGTCACTGTAGTAGATGCAGCTTTAAAATCAGGGCATATATATATTGAAAATATTGAAAATCACCCCAGCAGCAGTTTGGAAACCACAGGTGTTCTGCTGTGCTCCAGGGTGAGGGGTTTAGGTTCAGCTCACTTTTTAATTTAATTTTTTTTACAAATTAATTCCAGTTCACCCTTGAAAAAGACTGAAGTGACCCTGCTCTGCACCGAGCCAGTGCCTGCCTGTCGCCCCCAGTGTTGTCTGAGGCCATTAGCACACCTGGTGAGGAGTGAGGAGCGGGGCTCTGATGAGCGCCGACTGGAGCCTCACTCTTCATCTCTGTCACCAGGCTGGGAGCTGGGCCTCTGTCAACCACTGTCACCACATGATAGGCCCAAAGACTAGGGGGGAAATTCAGAGTGTCTGCCTGGTCACTTTGCGCTTCCTGTTTACGGCGGTCTGGGGGTGACAGTGCCTTGTCTGTTTACCTACACATGTTGCCATCCTAGATGACCCACTTTTCACACGTTTGCTGCACTTCCGCCGCACTGTTGCTTCACTCCTACAGGAATTGTTTGGGAAATCCTGCAGCTCTCAAACAGAATAGATGCAGGATTAGGGAATCTTTCCAGTGGCTGCCACGGCAACCATATCTTGTTTTTCCCTAAGCCGAAGCCTGATGTCTAATTGCCTTCATGATTCCCAAGTCAACCGAAGTGCTAATACAATATCTTTGTTCTATTGTAAGTGAATAGGGAGATGTTTTACAGCTAAGGTCACAGTGGGAATCACTACATCACTGAATTGTTGTCAACATAGCTATTTAGTTTATACTGTACTGAGCTTTTTGAGTCAATGCACTGTGGGTGGAGTGTGTGTGTGTGTTTGTTTTAAAGCCGTAACAGTTCCCTCTGCCAATAATGTTTTCCAGGTTGTGTCGTCTGTGTGCACAATGTTTTAATACTATTATTGATCGCTGGCTTTATTTGTGTGTGGTGACGGGGGCATTTTCAGATTGATTGATTGTTGCAGAGGGCCAGGCCTTTGCTATTATGAAGCCTTTTTCACCCTGTAAAGCAAACAGTCAGTGCCAGATGGCAAGATGTGAAACCATGCAGTATCACTGCTCCATATTCATGAATAATCTTAGAATAGATACACAAGGAGAGAAAAATGTATTAGTGGGGTACACACTCATCCATCCATATGTTTAGATCATCAGAAAATCAAACATCTAAATATCTATTTTATGTTTTATTTTATGCCAACATTTCAGTGTTGTCTTTCTCTGCCTCTATTGAGTAGAATGGTAGAATGGTAACATTTTATAACTTTGCAATGCTACAGGCATAAAGAGAAACTTGTAGCATTACTAGTGAGTTACCCTGCAAGCACCCGGATGGTCTGTGTGCAACTAAAGTAAACTGTGATCCCAAATCAGTATTTCATAGAAAATGTACAGATACTGTTGCATTGAGTTATTTCCATCAATGTTACATGAACAAGTCTGTGAGATATGTTTGTTTGCTTTTAATTTGAAGGACTTGCTATTTCTGTAATGGCTGTTGATTTGTTTAACAGCAACTCTCTCTCCCCCCCTCTCTCTCTCTCTCTCACACACACACACACACACACACACACACACACACACACACACACACACACACACACACACACACGAAAGGTCGTCCTAGCAGGGTTGAGAGAGATTAGCGGCCTTACTTCAGACCATGTGCTTGCTAAGCTCCCTTAACCTCTACAGTAATTCCAGACACTGGCCTCTGCACTGTCAATGCTATCAGCTTGCAATACTCTTCTGATGTCACTAGTGGGAGCTGCACTAGACTTATTGGGTGGGATTGGAGAGAAGAACGATGGGCATTTCAGTACGTATTCACGTGAAACCTGGTTGTACCTCCTCAGAATCGGGGGAAATTCATGTGTGTGTATTGGAATTGGAATTGGTGAGTATGTGTGAATGGCTGGGGGTGAGACAAGAGAGTGTGATAGAGAGAAAGAGAGAAAGACACAGAGAGAGAGAGAGAGAGTTTGATGCAGAAAGAACAGACAATCCCTGCAGGGGTCTGTCAGCAAGCAGATATGCAGATCTTTTTTTTTTCTAATCTCCAGATGTTTCAAAGGCTTAAGTCACCGGTCTGTATGTCTGTTTGGTGTTTATGTGTCTCTAGGGCAGTGTTGCTGGCCAGTCACATCAACTTGGCCCTTTGTTCACCACTAACTTTGACAGTAACCTTCAAACTTCCTCCCATGATCAACTGACACTTCGAGAAGGGACTTTACAGATAGGCTCGCCACACTGCGTTGGCTATGGTGATGTGAAAGTAGTTGAGGTACCAAGGTCTGTCATATGGCCCTGGCTTTTTTTTTCTGCAGCCAATGGGAGGCTGCACCAGCCCTTTAACATGACCTTACTGGACAGGCAGACACACGTGGCCATGAGGGAGACACCTTGGCACAAGGTGGAAGGTGGGGAGACACTGGGAGGGGCTGTGGTGGGGGTGAGGTGTGAGGGCTTCAGTGGGTGTAAAAGCCAAAGTAGCCCGCGTCGGTGTTGTTGTCCTTCTCACACACCTCCGCGCTGCGTGTGGGCGGGGAGTTCTCAGTGCTGGAGGTGTAGGGCGACACCCTCCTCTTCTTGTTCTCGCCCACCCCCCCGCCCTCAAACAGGCCCGAGTCGGCCGAGTCCACTGATTTGACGGATGGGGGTTCGAGCCAGGGGTCCTCTCCCGCGACCCCCCCGCTGTCTTTGGGCTTGTCCTGCAGCAGGGCCGGCCGCAGTGGCTCCAGGAGCGAGGGGGGGTGGAGCCTGGGGTTGCCGGGCGACGTGGAGGAAGAGGAGGAAGAGGAAGAGGACGACACGGGCCTGAACCAGCCCAGGCTGGGGCCGGGCTTACCGGGGTGACTGAGGTACTGAGGGGAGGGCCGGCCGGTGCTCCAGCCCGCCGAGGACGTCCCCGACACGGACACGCTGCCAGAGGCAAAGGGGTGGTCCGGGTAGTAGCCGAGGGCGTGGTGGGCTGACGTCTGCAGGGGGAAGGGCTTGTAGAAGCCGTTGCTGGAGAAGTCGCCGTCGTAGGAGGAGGCGAAGTCGAGCCGGTTGGGGGCCACGCTCTGCTGGGGTGGCAGGTACCAGCGGCTGTGAGGACCGGGGCTGGAGGACGGATCTTTAGGCTGCTGGCCCATGCTGATGGGCTCGCGGCCGTAGAAGCGGCTCTGGGGCAGAGGGCTCATGTACTGCTCAGACAGGTAGCCTTGGGGGTAGCAAGTCCCTGGCAGCAGCTGCTGGCTGTCTGTAGGGGAGGGGGTGAGGCGGTCGGAGTCGGGAGGAGCGTACAGCCTAGGCAGGAGGAAGGAGGGGTGAAAGGGGGAGGATGGGGGAGGCGAGGAGTGTGTGAGAAGAAAAGGAAGAAGAAGAAGGTGTTATTTCCTGCCCAAACCTCAAACTATCTATTGAACATCTAGCAGCCCCTCACACCCTCTTACAGCAGCATTCTGCAGCAGCACAATAATTCTGTCTATTATTTTCAATATTAAAAGGGTGATATGTTACAAGGATCCAGGATAAGTGCAGCTTCTTGGGGGATTTGATTTTCTCTTTATTAATACAGTTATTTTCCGGCTTACTTACGTGTCGTAATTGTCACGGAAACCTTTAGCGAAGGGGTTATGGTCTATTTTCAGCTGAGTGATCTGTGTAAGGAATAGCAGGAGGGCAAGGACAGGACAGGCAGATCATTGGGGAGAGAGAGAGAGAGAGAGAGAGAGAGAGAGAGGGAGGGAGAGAGAATGTAGGCATAGGAAAAAGAGAGAGGGAGTGAGTAACCGAGTAAGAGAGAAAACAAGAGTGAGAGGCGAGAGAGTGAGGTCACTGACAGTAATAATTAATGAGGATAACATGCAATTTCTTTTCTTGTCGTGGGAAGGAGTTCATCTTTGGAACCTGGGTGTAGTGTCTAGTGTATCCAGTCTCGGTGTACAGTAACTCTTTGGTGTATTACACAATGTATTTTAACAGGTGTTGAAGATATACAGCACATACTGGGGAGCAGTAATACCAGTCAGCTATGGGGGTCAGGTGAGGTGAGACTGTGTTGAAATTAGCTACAGTAGGCTGTCTTAGTAGGCTCTAGATATATAAATTATGTATTTATGATGCATTCATGCATAAATCAAAGCTTCTATCTAAACCATGGCTCTGACATAAATCATTAAATTCTAGACCTTATCAAGATGGTGTTGTAGAAATGATAAGAGGTGTTATTGTAGGTGTTTTGACCACATGGCACAGACTTGCCAAACTCAGTTCTCACTCCAAGATAACACAGAAACTGAAAAACTGTGACTTCAAACCATAGTCTATAACTTTTCAGGCCTTTTCCTTCTCAGATTTAATTAAATATTGGTGCAAGCCTTGAGACTGAACATTATTTTACAAGAAAAACATGTTTTTACATTTAATGATATATTTGTAGATTCAAATTCTATTCTTTCACCTCAATGAAATCATACAAAACAGATCTCACCACCCCCCACCCCCCCTGTTGAGAACGCCTGGCCTGACTCTCATGTGATTCATGGCCCTGGCTGACTTACATCTGCGTTCTGATAGGCGGTGACAGCGATGAACTGAGTCTCAGGGAAGATGAAGGTCTGGGCCTTGGCAGAGAGAAAGGGATCCTCCGAGCCGTCCTCCTTCACCTCCACTATGTGAAGACGAGGCTGGTACTTATGGAGGGACTGCAGCACGATCATCTGGAGGGGAGACACGGGCCAAAACATGCATTCATATCATTCTGACCAAGCATGTGTCTGCAGCATGACTGTAACAGAGGACTGAAATAGAACACTATATATTATATCATGCCTATCTATTTATGTAAATGTGGGGTTAGTCGAAACCAGTGGTTCAGTGTCTGGGCTTCTTACAATAATTAATTAATAGTAAAATAATGTGAAAAAGGAAACATTTTGGGTCAAAATTCACCATTCTGCATGTTTGCGACTTTGTACAAGAGAAAAAAAAAACAGTAAATGCAAAAATCGATACACTTAAAATGCATATAATTACAATTAACTCCACCTGCCTATGTCACATAACAGCTTTCAACATTTTTCCAGTTCTGCAGCTCAGAAGGAGAAGAGCAGAACAAATGTAGAGTGGACATACAGAGGTAGAGGTATTAAGAGAAAGCAGACAAGCAGGAGAAGACAGAGAGCAGGAAAAGGCCAGTACCTGCGCCACATTGTTGGTGCTGCCCTTGTTGTTGGTGAGCTTGAGCTTGCCGAATGACACTTCTTGTCTCATCCAGTGAGCTCCTGTGTTGGGAGAGTCGGGGTGCATGTACATCCTGTTCCCTGTTGGGTGTGAGAGCAAAGCATGAGCTTGGAATTATGACTCCATCTGCTTGGAGAGAAGCTGACGTATTGAGCGTTAAAGTATTCCACATCCCATATAAGAAAACTACTAAAATCTTTATCATTCACAGGTTTATTCACTCAAATAAACATTCTCATCAATCTAACTTCAGCCACATAAAAAGACCTGTTTGCTGAACTAACTCAAATGTCAGTTGAAGCTGTGACTCCCACAAATGATGCCAAAAACTTGCAACCAGGGAGCAATTGTGAGAGGGAATGAAGTTGAATGGGATTCCCTATATTAACACACATTATCAGCGGAGTCTCTCTGGTCACCTATAATGTTTTTGGTGAAAAAAAAGAGGAAAAATAACTATTTTCCTGCCAACCACCCCCCTTTTTTGATACATTTTTGATAGATCAGAATCACTTTATCACCAAGTACAATAAATATAGATATGTGGTACATTCAGCTTTCAATACTCTATAGGTATATGTGTTTGGGCAGCAGCAAAACGTAAAGAAATCACCGCCTGCCTTCCATGTGAGTCCAAGGGAGAAATTTGGGCTTGCACAGTCTCTGATAAGGATAAATCACTTCTGGCACGTGGGCAATTTAACTTTTACTTATTTTTAACTTAATAAGGGGGATGGTGAGAAGGTAAATTCTACTTTTCCATCACATTTTATCTAAAATATATAAGTAATATGAAGGACGTATTTAACAATTTCTGCGAACAAGGAGGACGTAATTTCCTTTCATGTGCTCGAAAATTCTAGGATACTCACTCAGCACTGCGATTCTTCACAGCACTACCACAATGACCTCCTAACCTTATATGAGCATACCACATAAATACAACATTAAATGAAATTCACTAAAGTTGTTTTACCACAGTTTCCACTACACTAGCACATCAGCAGTCACTTTGCCACAAAACCTGACACTCACAAATGTCACAACACTGAACAGTTTCACCCATTTTTATAACTGTGGTTAGTAAATCATCATTCACACACAAAGAAGCCTTCTTGGCTGACTTTCTAGATTTTTACTTTCTATGGTGTGAACAGAAAAAATAATGGGTGGGGAGAGACAGCTCAGGGGAGTGAGAGACATGAATGGAAACGAGTAAAAACTGAATCCATGTCCCCTGAATTTAGAAGTATGTTATAAATACTGTGTTCAGTAGGGTGTTTGAGTAAAGCTCCAGCTCCTGATCTCACTCAGTGGGAGATGTACCTGGGGATTGGCTGAATGCAATAGACTAACTTGGGGGATAAAAGGGACATTAAAGAACAGGTATCTATACTGTGATTGCAGCTATCAATGCCAAATGAAAGAAATGTGTTGGTTTAAATAAGAATAAGTTCAATTCAGATATTATATTTGTGCTGATTTATATTTCAGCATTGTAACCCAACTCATCTTAAAGATCCAGAAACAATATTAAAGCTACGCTAGGCAACTTTGCATGTTGGTGGCTTCAAATGGCAGCGAGTTGAAAAATCTGAAGTTCAATACCCAGAAATCATGTTAACGTGATGTCAGTAAACTGAACACAGGATGATCATGTTTACCAACCCAGCCGGTCTGTGATGTTTTATACTAAAGGATAATAAAGGGATGAGAAAAATATTAATGTTGGTGAATCCAGTTTTCTCTGGATGGAGCGCGTTTGGATGTTGCCCTCTAGTCTCTGCAGTCCTACTTTGTGATTTGGGCTGATAAGACAGGTGTATTTTTACATAAAAATCTTGCCCAGTGCAGCTTTAACAAAAGAAGGCCCATATCTTATTGGGTTATTAATAGAAGGATAGAATTCACTTCAGTATTTTTTAAATTCATAGTTATTTTCTGGTATATCTGAGTGTGTATTGTGTTCTCAGGTCATGGAAATGAAATAAAGGTTCATTAACATAGAAGCACTATATATATATACATAGAACTTGATTAGTCATTGTTGGTTTTATTATATGTTGTGTTTTCGGAGTGTACCTGGCATGTTGCCCTCTGCTTTGCCACACTGGACCCACTTGCCGCCCTGGTACCTCCAGTGGTGCTGGTCTGCCAGAACCACATCCACATAGACGTTATAGTGGGCAGACGGATCCAGAAAGCTGATGTTGAAGCTCAGGAAGGGGAACATCCTCCTGGACAGACACAGAGGGAAAACCAATGAATCATCAAATCTTCAATTTGATTAAAATGTCTGTTGGGAATATCTGTATATCCTGTTGTTCACATACATCTGTCTGTATCTCTTGTAGGAAATGAGAGGAGAAACATCATCGAACAGCTGAAATTTTAATGAATGCCTTCATGTTTTTATGTTTTCCTTCACCGTACACTTTTGACATAGTAGGAAAAACTTTCTGCATTGATACGTCTGTTAACTGGAAAAAATGTCATGGCAGAATCGCTAAAACTGGGCGGGTAGATGAAGAACAAATAGAAACTTTTTCCCTCCACAATTTGACAATTGCATAAGGAAAAATAACAGACTAACATTCAAATAGGCTGACTACTACCATATCATGAAACGCTAGGAAGGATGAGTGGGCATACGTGTAGATTAATGTGGATTGCACTATTAGAAGTATTAGAATAAAGTAACATCACATTCAAAACTCTGCCTAAGAAAACCAGTTGCTAACAAGTGCAATTTATACATTGACTGCTCTTTCAGGAGAACATTTCCCAATCTGACATGTTTATCATAACATTCTCATTTAAATCACTTGGCTCAGTTTGTTCAATTTGTCTCCATTTGTACTACAAATGATACTCTTCAGTAGTCATCACTGTCAAAAACACTCAGGAGGGAGTCCTCCCTACCCCCATCCAACTGTGTATTTCTAGTGGAACGCGCACAGATATTTTGGGGGGAAAGGTCTCAAAGAAAAGAAAATACATATAGCAGAATGGAGAGGTGTCCTTTTTCAATAGGTTACCTATTTATTCATTGCTTTATTCATTGACATGAATTAAGATTTTCTGAAAGTGCTCCGTATGGACAATAAGGCAAGTGGGGCAGAGGGTCAATCCCCCTCGGACACCAAGTGCACGACTGTATTTCTGTTTGTCTTCAGTTCACCAGCTGAGGGAGCAGAGTGGTAGTAATGGGGGTGGGGTGGAGGGGAGGGGGGTGACAGGGGGGAGTGTAGGTTGAATATTTAATGGCACTGTTAATAAAAGATGTCCCAGAAGCCGCGCCTGAACGCCGGAGCTTTACATGCTGAACTGATTTTGATCACACAGGCCGTCACTGAGATGAGGTAACCAGGAGGTCAGGTTGTCCCCAGGCAGCACAGCCAGGGGAACGCAAGGGGAAGCTGGGCCAAGCATAGAGAAAAGGACACACACACACACACACACACACACACAAATAAGACATGGACACAAAATACAGAGATGTACACACTAAACTACATGCAGTATATACACACACAAAGACACACATGCACACTCATATGCATACTTGCACTCTACCCACATTCAAAGTGCATAAGGGTATAGTGTGGGCAGAAAAGCACTCAAGATACCAACCCAAACCCTGCTGAGTGGTTTCCCCTCCTCTTTTATAGACCCTCTACATCACACAAGGCAACGCGTCGTCCCCCACGAATGATACACTTGCCCTCTGGGCCAATCAGTAACAAATATGTCACCTTGTTTTGACCTTTAATTGCAGTGCCCCCGTTGGTCTAATCAGTGTCAATTTGAAAATGCCGGAACACAGCGGCGAGGTGCATCATCTTCCCAAGTTTCATCAAAATACGATCAGCTGTGTCAGATGGACAGACAAACGAACAAATGAATGAATGAATGGAGAGTGATCCATTTCAGCGTGGGGACCATGACCTCCTGACCTTTCTTAACCAGACATATACCTATCCATTCATACTGTGACACGCACTTGAAGATGCTTCTGCGCTGCACACAGGGTCTGTGTGAGGTCACCAGAGTGTATTTGGTGTTAATAAATCAGGACAGCATGCTTGGCATTTGGCCCAGCTGTTTTACACTGCCTGGTACTACCTGAGGCTATATGGCATTGCTAATGTCATGTATGCATCCTCCGAGACGAGATGAGTGATGGGCAACTGGTGGCCCGCGGACCGCCCACTTGACCTCACACTGACGTCTGGAAGAGTGAGAGAGTTTTAATTATGCTGCACAACATTTAAAATAAAAAGTGAAGGACGTCCCTCACGCTACTTTTGCAACACAACACCATTTATTCATTCAAATTGTTTGATAAATACATAATGTTATATTGCAAGAGCAGCATGGGGCATTTGTTTCATGTTTAATTATATATGCTTTGCTCCAACGCACCTGCATTAAGAGGGTTTGGAAGTATGGAAGCTTTTTTCCTGTCTCTTAAAGCTACATTATAGATACATATGTGTCGAGATAGATTTTAATTACTTAACATATTAGTGGATAGGCTACACACAATTAATCACATGGAATTTCAAGAAACATGAAAAAACATGTCCTTCTCAAAAATTCCTTCTTTCCTTTCTAAAATTGTTTCTGGTGGAGAATACTGTGCTTTGCTATCAATGCTGTACTATTTAATGCGTACAATAATATCTAATTAAGCAATATTACACGAGAGGGTGTGCTTTACCGTCATTATTGGCACGACAGTGATGCGGTCCGTAAGCATCACTGAAGTCGTAATATTGCGATTCTACAGTTACCAACAAAATAAAAGATATAATCAAAATGTATTCATACTGTGGGGCAATTCGCTCTCAAAATAAAAAACGTTTTGCTAGTGTTATCTCCGTTTCCCTGGAAATACATGGGGTCTGACTAATAACTGGAAAACAATCAGTCACGTCAGTAGACTCCTACGTAATGGAAATACTCCACTACTACTCCAGCAAGTAGGCCGACCCTTAGTAACGACCTAGCAACAGAGACGATTTCTAGTCCCTGTTGAGTCAGCCAGCCAACTGGAGCTAATGCTTTCTAGAGATCGTGGGATTTCCAAAACTGAATAAATACCACACATATAAACACAAAACTGCCTTGCTAGCTCAATCTTGTTGTAACTAAGATATCTGCTGAAAAAAATATTTTTTCCGTGGACAGATTTAACTACTACGTCCGCGAACTTCACATGTATTTTTACGCTAGTAGCGCCGTGTCACCGACTCACTGGCACAGCTGGAGGAGGCCAGAGCGTCTAGTAACATCAAGGCTGAACAGAGTTAGCTAACTGTTATATTTAAATATATTGTACGATAATATGGCGGAGTAATATTTAGTGATGAGCACGGCAAGGTGTGCTGCCATGCTGATTTGATCACGTTTTAAATGTCTAGTTGTATAACTACCTGTTGTATAATGTGCATTTGATATGTCCATCATGAGTTACCTTCCCTGTCTTTGCAACTATTTCCTTTGACTGTTGCTGTAAATAACAATGTGTTTTAAAACATTATTATTATTATTATTTTTTAAATATGATGATAATTCAGCGTCACACACAGGAGTCCTGCCCAGAAAAGACGTTTCCAGATATTGATATTGTCTAAGTAAGATACAACAACCATTACCTTTTCCACATGGAAATTCAGCTCATTTAAATTCAGTGTGTTCCCCCCCAAGCTGTGTGGTCATTTACTGGTGTAAAAACAATTGAGGTGTGTAAAGAGAGACATTACTTAGAGGCTACTGTTAGCGTGCTAGGGCGAGGGCAAGCCCTCCAGATGCCAGTTGAGTGTGTGTGTATGTGTGTGTGTGTGTGTGTGTGTGTGTGTGTGCTGCATGAGTGTACATACATGTGTCAATGCAGCAAAGAGAACTTTTCAACATGTTTAATTCTACAACACAATGAATACGCTACACACACAAAGTCAGTCCAGATCGATATCATATTCTGACACAAGTATCATAGTCTGTCATTATGGATCAATGTATTCTTTGTTTCTACAAAATCCCACAATGACATTACATATAGTATATGTATACTGCTCTACTGTTAAAAGGCCCAATACAAAATTATAGTATGGCGCCCCATCTTGAAACACTGTCACCTCACTACTGTCTTTGTTTACATTGCGATTTATTGCACTGAAGACATTTCTTTCACTCTTGAATTTATTATCTGGTCTTTCGGTGAGACTGACAGTATGTGACAGCAAAACATACATTTTAGATGTATTTTTAAAAATGCTGCTAGCATAGTGTGTGTAATCAGCAGGGTAAAACCGACGTGTATTTTGAGTAAGTCAAACTCTTAAAGAACTCAAACCCAGAATTCACACGGTCAAATAAATTCTGGATTGCATCTATGAATGAGGTCTCTTGCTGTGCTTTGGGACTTAGCACACATGATCTTCTTACTCCTGAATGGTAACAAAACCTGCCATGGATGGTCCCAATTGGGGCTTTTTGGCTACAGGACGAGTCCAGTGTAACAATCAATCATGGTTCTCAGTGAAACACAATCATTGCAGCAGCTCTTTAGTGGCTTGCACAGAACAGGTGAAAGGTCTCTTCTTCCGTGTCAGTATTTAATACAAGTGAAAACAGAAACCAGGCAGCATATGAATGGATCTCTGACTGCCCTCCTACACTATATGACAGAAATCTAGAAAGTAGCTAGTTGTCATTCTTCCTCCACTGATATTGTCAGATTTACTTATACTAGAGTCTTTATAGGAAATCAGAACTTGGCAGGGGGGAAACCAAAGAAAACACAACACAGAGGCGTATTTGCATGTGGGGGCGGCTCGTAGGCTTTTTGTTCAGACTGGAGGCAGTGGAGCTAAAAAACACAAAACATATGATACTGTCCGGGGATTGGAAGTGCGGTGGTGGTGGTAACAAAAAAAGAGCTGTATTACTTTCTGTCTACGACCGAATGTGGGATTTTATTTTTACATCGACTTACAACCACAAGGTCGTCTTCCACGACTCTGCCTGTTGTGTTGTTTCACAGCATTTTAAGCTAATGTTTTCTAGCTACCTGTCCTTGGAGCAGGTTGTCCTTGCTCAGGGGCACTTTGTCAGATGTTGGGCACAGTCTGGACTGGGAATCAAACCCACAGATCTTCAATTACTGGACAGACTCCCTAGCCAACCTGCCAATGTGCCACTCTGATTCACTGGAAACTTGACGGTGATGACAAAGGGCTGGTGCTCCCTCCGTCTGATCCAGACGCGTGCATACATGAATACTCATAACTGTAGTTTGGTACTCTGTCAGACAAAACACCATGGAAACAGATGAGTGTAGTGAGCCAGCCAGTAATACAGAGACAGTACAAATGGTGGTGACATTTAAAAATCAAAATAAACTGTGGGGATGTTGGGTAGGGGGTGGGTTTGCGTTGGGTAGACAGAGGGCAGAGGAGGGGAAACCGCGGGGGGGAACCAGAGGTTAGAGAAAGGGAAGGGAAAGAGCAGAAGGTGGAGAGAGGAGAGGGTGGGGGGGGGGGAGGGGGCTGGGTTTGTCCTGGGGATGCGAGGCAGAGGCTGGAGAGGAGAGGGACTGGATATTCACCGGGGAGAGGACTTTTCTACTTGAGCGCACCCGCTGATTCATCCGGACAGGAGTTCAGGTCCAGTTTTTGTCACCGTGCGTACGCTTGATCATCTGTGATGAAAACATGCCAGTCTACAGCTGCTGCCGGACACAAGCACACTTTCGCACTGTTTTACACAGGCATTCTCGCTTTTGTATTGACTTATTGTTGAGGACTTCGGGCGTTGGAGTACGTATCTGTTGAGATTGCAGTTTTGGAGTACAGCATGTCACCTGATACTCAGATAACAGATCATATCGTAACTCATGCAGAGTCTGATAAAACTGTGAGTGGAAAGCTGGGCTTGATTTTGAATCACAATGAATGAATCACAAATAACTATACTGAGTAACTGCAAAACCTAGGATACAAAAAAATAATAAAATTAAATGGTGTTGCCAGTCCACTCAGCTTCAGTACTTTTTATAAAGCAGACAGAGAGATAGAGGGGAAAAAGCACCGGTGTGTTTTCAGAAGCAGCGGACTTTACCAGTCAACTATCATTGGGTACTGAAATTAGAGTGAATTAATGATACTGTAAGAGGAAGCACTTTAGCTATCTCAAAATATTGGCACTAGACGTTTCTGCGAAAAGCTGCATATGCACACACACGTAAACAGCTGAACAGGAAGTGACAAGTCATGCTGCCAAAACCTTGAAATAGTCCCACTTCTGCTTTCAGAGAGAGAGAGAGCGAGAGAGAGAGAGAGAGAGAGAGAGAGAGAGAGCGCAACACATCCCAGGCATCTTGCATCTTGCAACGTTACCACAGATGCCCCCAAGCAGGTTGCATTGTATCAGAAATGCCATCAATTAATATCACTTTGTCACAATGTCTTGGGCCAGACACAGTAGATAAAACAGCCAATTTGATTTTGCTTTGAAGTGTTCATTTCCAAAATATGTTATATAAATATATAAAATATAGAGTATCCAGTTTGTAAAAGTGTTACTTTTGTTGCCCAAGAACTTAAGGTAGTACGTACTCTCCTTTAAAAAAAAAAGTACCATAACTTTGTATAATTAAGTGCTAATGATCATTTTATAAGAATAGGTGTCACTTTTTGCAAATGTTGGAATTTGGAACAAAATGCCTCATATATTTTGGAGAATTTTAGTTTGTTGTTCTGACATGACCTTTGTTTTTCCATAATATAGAACCTTACTCTTTGACTATAATACCCATAGTATTACTTTATTATTTATTTACTATTCTGGGGAGACAAATCAGATGATGATTTCCTCTCTCAAAATCTGCCAGACATCACACTGACACATTTTACAGGATGGACTCACTGGACCAGAGAGAGCAGGTGAGCATGATTCCTCTGAGTCTGAAGTGACGCTCAGCATTATTTTTCTGAGAGGAGCTTCGACGGTAAAAACTTAGTCAGTCTTATCTCCTTCCTAGAACACATATGGTCAGTAACCGAGGAAGTAGAATCACGCTGGTCTCATCTGTGAGTTATGAGTTATGAGTTGTGACTCTGTGAGTCCTAAGGGTGGACACATTTTTTTACTTGAATTGAAGTTGAAAATGTTTATTCAGTGTTCAACGTGCAATCTATTTCCGCGGGGAAAAAAACCCTGAAAACTATCGTACGTTTTGCATGTCGGAAAACACAGAAAAGTTTACGCTCTTGACTCAAAACTTACCAATAAGCGAGCCAGGTGGGCAGGAGCAGTAAATAGTTAAACAAATGAATGCAGAAAAAGGGCTTCACTTTCACACCTTTCACTTTTAGTCACTTTTATGGGTTTTTTTTCTGCCATATAAATAAATCACATTGTTTTTGCATCTGAAAAGCCTCTCTTGCGTCTTTGCCAGTGTGTGTCAGCCTAGTTCTTCACTCATTCATTTGACTTCTTGGAAAACAGAAATTGTATCTGCATGTTTACTAACCATCCCCCGGGCAGCAATATACACATCCAATATATATATATTTCCACCTCACATCATAAAACAAATCTACTGTATACAGTTTCGGTGTACCTTCCCTGGCATGAGTCAGACTCAAACAGGGCAGCGCCTGAAATGGCATCAACTGTGGCTACATGGTGATATGAATTCAGCTTATCTGAGAGGGAAGACTTGAAAAGCGCATAAGAATTCGGCCCCTTGCCACAGGCCTTGAAATGGCTGTAGATTTCAAAGCCCGAGCGCGGTACATGAGCAAACTTCTGAGGGATCTGCCTGGCTGTATACCCTTCACCTACCAGAAGAGAGCAGAGGCTGAAGGAAAGTGAAAAAAATAAAATAAAATAAAAAAAACCTAGCCTTTTACTTCCTGACTTCAAAGGTGCCTCACCTCCTCAGCATGGCCATCTAAAGGCTCAGTGGTTTTTGACCCTTCTCTCTACCCAGCTCCCTTCTCTCTATAGTTTCTTTCACCCGTCTTCTCAGCTACCAGGGTTTTGATTAACATTGCAGACCCCAGACTTTTCTCATGAAATCAATGCAAAATGATTGTGGGAGTCAAAACCCGAGTTGAAAATTTAAGGAGGATATTGCCTCTGATATTGAAAATCATCTTTTCCTTTTTTTGTTGGACTTCTACACAGCTGAGTGAACTTGTGCAAAACAAAGTTTGAGTTATGTTTCAAATAGAGGCATCAGGCATCCAGTCCATCGTTTGTTTAAGATAAGAGGGAGAGAATATTCATATTGGCAGGATTTGAATATTTGAGGATATGAGGTTTGTGGTTTTGCACGACATGAAAATTTCCTTTTGTCATAGGTGGATCGTTAACACCTCCTCAACCATTGTTGTTATGCATGCAGTGGTAACGGTTCTGCACAAAAATGTCAAGCACTTTGATCTAGTGTCTCTCTCTGTGTGTGTGTGTGTGTGTGTGTGTGTGTGTGTGCGTTTGCTAGTGGAGGAATGGAAGGCAGCTGATATGTTTATGTGTATTTTAGGTGAATATAATATTAATTACTTTATTTACATGACCTGATAGGACCATAATAATGACCGGACTGTTATTTTCTACAAGATTGTAAGCCACCGTACACACACATTGCAAAGGAGTGAGAAGATAGGAAGAAATACAATAAAATGCAAACTTGCAGTAGACATGAAACTTTCTCTACTAACTCTACTTTCTCACAAAAACTTGACTCCTCTCTCCTGTCCCATTACACCCAAAACATAGTTTAAAATTTCTAATTCACCATGAGCAACACAAATGGTGTATGCAGTGATAATTGCTAAAAAAAAAATAATCCATATAAAATTTCAAGCATATTGTTGTGTGAGAGCAGCAACAAGAGCAAACAGGGAAACAGAGCATGCGATCTAAAATAAAGGAAGAATAATTTTCTTCATTCAAGTTTAAGAAAAAAAAAGAATCTCAAGAGACTGACACAAAGACCTTTGTAACTTCCAATAATGTTGACTAATTCAACTTCACTATGGGAGCCAAAAAAAAACACAGGTTTACCAGTCATAACTAGAGAGCAGAGAAGTGCGGAGGTCAACGGGAAATATTTTCAAAAGAGTGTAGGCTACATTGGAGCTGGCAGTTTAAGTGTTAATCATATTTCCTTAAGCATGTTTTCAACTCCTTAAACATGTTTTCAACAAAAAAGGTGATTTTAAAAGGTTATTAGAAATAATGCTGTGATTTTAGTAGCATTAATACATAGGGTATGGGCCAAAATATAACATTTACTCAGGCCAGACAATTTGGGCTTAAACTGACATGCCGAGAACAATCATTGGAAATATCGATGCCCTATAATGTGACAGCGCAGTTGTTTTTTTCAGAGATCGGAGCCATGAGAAACCTATGGCCTGAAACCTTATGTCAAACAGACGTGTCGCACATTAGTAAATGAATCCTCATCGACATGACTGCATCTTAATGCTCGGTGACCCGTCAGAGGGGCCCGGCAGCGGCAGCGGCAGCGCCGTCTTCCCTGTGAGCGGTGCTGGGCTGCTACACCTCCCTCTGTAACGCGTTACAGTTAGAGGTTTACTTTCCCAGTAACGAATAAAGGAACTACTATTTCAAATCCCGTAGGCTTAGTCTACCGTTACCAAAAAACAAAAAAGGTGTTTGGTATCTTCTAAAATCTATCTATCTATCTAAAAACTTGATATTCCACCTCAATCCCGCTTCTTTTTTTTACTCATAATAATTAGCTGTCGCCCTCCCACTCTGAGCTGGTTTAGATGAGACATGGAATAAAAGTTGACTTTCTCTGGGTGGAAGTATTCTCACTACTTTGATTGTATCGAACACTGGACGTCCTGATCAATCCCTAGAGAGGAAAATTGGTTTTTGAAGGTGAGAGATGCAAACGCCAGTTCTGGGGCGCAACAGACAAGTTATGTAGGCTAGTGTAACGAATTAGAGCTCACAGGGAGTGATGTGATGTTGCTTTTGAAGTGCATAACAAGGGGTAGGCCTAATTGATACTTTTTTTTGAGTAACGAGCCCAACGCTGGTGTTGAGGAAGGAAGGGGCCCATGGCCTCGTCATACTGACTTCAGGGAGAGGTGTCAAAATGTTTTCCAGCAACTCAGTCTTCATCTTAGCTGGCTCTGCAACATCATTTCTCTGGCTTCTGAACAGCATTTGACCCCAAGCAAAATTTGATTTGCTCTGATCTTTACATAGAGAATAATAAAGGAGAGTATAAAAAACATTAGGCCTATACTGTGTGAAAAATAATCTGGTTTAAATAAGTATTTATAAAATAGGCTTCCTATTCAAAAATCAAGCACCATTGAGTGTATCAGAATTTTTTATAGTTGTTTTTTTTTATTCAAAAGCATTGTGTTTAACCTGCATTTCAAACACATTAAGCAGATTGTGAAATTATTGTTCAATAGACCCACATGGAGTTTTTTACGCAACAATCGGGAAAAATTTGGCTTTATTTTAGCAAATTGTTCAGATAGTGTCCGGTAAACTTCCTGTCAAGCACATTCATTATCATTCCCCTAACTAAAACCCCACACCTGCCAACACCCCCGTCACCTGACCAGTGATGTAGTAGTAAAGTCAAAGAGTGGTAAATGTAGTGGCAAGTGTTATAAAGGTGGCTAAACTGTGATCTCAGTGAGCATCATAGGCACCACCACTATATAAAAAAATTATATTGTCAGAAAAGTATTAATTTAAGCCTATATAGGCTACCTGGAAATATAACTACTATAGGCTTTACTCTTAATTTCATATAAATTGTGATTATCATCAGCCTAAAAAAGGAGGATAAACTCAAATCCCGCAAATAAAAGGGGGGTAAACTGAATTTGTGCAGGTTTACCCTCCACTACATCTCTGCACCTGACAAGCCGTGGATAGCCGTGCGTAATTTGGAATTTCATTCACTGCTAATTTTTTCAGTCACTAATTGTCCTTAAAAGCGGACAATAGGCCTAATGCACTGTGGGGTTTTTTTTTTGGCTTGGGAGGATGAAGATGACTTTTGGGGCTAAGCCTACTTACCTCCCCTGCTTGGTTATTATCATCTCGGTTTGGAACTTGTGGAACTTGGCCCATAGCGGATAATTATTGAGGAGAGCCTGGGTCTTCCCGCACACCTGTAGCCCAGGTAAAGGGTAGAGAGGCGTGCGCTGGTAACCGTGCTGGAAGCTTGCCGGGTAGTTCTCCGGAGAGGCAGGGAACATGTCTTTACCGCTCGTCGAAAAGCCATCTCCTGCCGCCGGGATGTAGCCCTGCCCGGCTCCACTTCTCGTCGGCGACCGTACGCCGCCGTACGGACAGCTGCTGAGGGTCTGTGCGTAAAACCTGCCGGGTTGCGCGCCGTACCCGCCGACCGTCTGGTCCGAGTGGTACGGCAGAGCCAACGCGTCCTGCCCGCTTTGAACAGTGTCCGGGTAGTAAAACCTCGCGTCCTGAATCCCCATTTTAAACTCGGCTAATTCCTTGCCGCCGCGGTGGAGGTGACTGCTGATGTCGGCGTCCTTTCCGAAAGTTTGCGTTTCAGTCCCATTCAACATGCTGAGGTAGAGGTTGCCACCTATGCCGCCCATTTGCAGCCCCGCTCCCGGTCTGTGCGTAATGTCATAAGTCTCCGCTCCTGCGTCCTGCTGAATAAGAGCCGGTGCAATGAAAAATCACAAAGCAGTAAAGCCTGCGATATTATCTCTCCAACTATGAGTTAAATCAGTTTCTATCAACTCAACTCACTGACATGCCATAAAGTTTCCCGACAATTTCGGTGGCTCGCGCGCCGTCGGTCAAGACTATAATTTAAAATACAATAAACATCCCTCAGACGGACTCATTAGGCTGTTTATCTGTGTATACTATTTATTTCTCGAGTAGGTGATTGTCTTGTCTTTTTTGACGGGGGGAGTCGCTTCTAGCCTATGATATATACATTTTGTAACTGGTAATATTTTGGAGGTGTGTCAGATGCAGAGGCTGGACGTGATAGGCTCCAGATATGAAAGAGCCATCCCCTATTTCATCAGGGCATTAGTAAACAGAAATCAGCCACAGTCCCCCTGGGAAAAAGAACTATAGTAATCCTATATTCAGTTTTAAGATAAGATACTATGCAAATATCACAGCAGAAGTACAAGTCCCTATGGGCTATTACAGGAATATTATAGTGATACCGCAGGAGATAGAAATACTGAGGTACGATAAAGTCACTAAACTCACAACTACAGAGACACTACAAGCCCCTATTTCACAATCATTATAGTGAATTTTCGTTAGGGTGAACTAGTCTGTGCACTATGTATATTTAAAGTTATTATGAGATATTGGTATTTTAGGTAGCCAAATATTTTGATGCAAAGTTGGTGAAGTGACCAGAAGCAGCTGAATTAAAATGTCAGTGGCCTATCATTAATTAATTAGCCCTAACAATATGCCTATAGCCTAATTATTCTATTAAAGTACCCATAATTTATAGGCTGCGTGTGTTAGTCAATAATAAACAAGAGACGAATTGAACAGCAAATTTTGAATAAAGAAGATTGGGTTAATAAATTGCCCGACTTGATATGAATGTATAGCCTACTATAAATCTAATGTTGAAGACGATAGATTAATTAGAGATGTTTGGTTTCTCGAAATTACGCCTCTTTCCCATTTATCCTAAAAAAATGTTGTTGCCCAAGTCGTTGTTTCCGCGCAATTGTTAACAAAATCAGCAGTTCATTGTCATTTATCGCTCAAAGCTAAAATAAAACATCTTTACCTCTTTGTATTTCGCAGGGTATTTGTTGGCCTTTCCAAAGATAAGTAACGAGGATCATGCCCATGAAAATTAGGCTGTTTCTACAGTTTTTCAATTTGCTTATACAAGTTTACTAACTGATTGGCTGCCAACCTGATTTATTTTAATTTTTGCATCGAAACTATATGGTTAAACCTTTAAAAACGTGGCAAGTTATTAGGCCTTCGACTAAACTGAAAATTGAGAAACAAAACCACTGGCTGTGACGTCAGTGTGAATGGCCTTATTGAGTTGGAAAAATTCCCTTTCACAAACTGTGAATGAATAATGCTCTCAAATTGTTTATGGGAAATCATTTATAAAAAAAACAACAACTTTATTTACACGCCTTTCAATTAGTTCGACAAAGTGTGAAATTATAATGTGTACCTATGATTTTATTAAAATGAAAGTGTAACTGTACCTCAAAGTGGTGCAAGGCTGAGTCCTCCTTAATGAAAAAATGTCAACAGCCATATCAATTAATAGATTTCTGGTTCGATAGCCCACTTTAAAAAGAAATTTACACTCATATAAGGCTAGATGTCAGTTTTTGAACAGAAACTTAACAATGAAGAAATATATAAATCTTGTTCTATACTATGTGCTCGTAAGTGAAGAGGTTTGTTTCTGACCATACAGGTCAGGACCAGAAAGGGGCAAAGGCCTGTTTCTGGTGGGTCAAGAGTATTAGTAAGTTGAAGTTCAAGTTGAAGTTGAAGTTCAAGATCAAGTTCAAGTTCAAGTTCATCTATCTATATATCCCCCTTTATCACATGCATGTCTCAAAGGACTTTACAGAGAATGAGCCTAACTAGATCTACCTGATCAACAATCAATCATAGAACAGAATGATGTGAGACAAACACAAGGAAGCAGAAGTATGTTCTAATGGGCCTGAGCGTCGGCCTCAGACTAAATTTAGTTGAAAAACCCTTTGCCGTACAGTTTGAGAGAGACAGAGGATGACTCAGACCTGGACCCAACAGGAGATTATTTCACCTGCTTGGTGTACCAGCTGGTTGGGGTTTACTGCGTCAGTAGGCTACACATCAGAAAAAGAGTCAGGTAGGTTTCAATCGCAGTCAAATATGCAAAATTAACTTTCAAATAGGCCTACTTTTTCATGAGGTTTGTAGAGCTTTCTGGCATTCTGTCGTGTTGTCATATGTGGCAAACCACGCGTCATGCCGCCCAAGTCTGGAAGAAACAGAAACTGGTAGGGTGAGTGAGTGCGTCACACGGCTGCAGTCTCAGCTCTTCAAGACCTTTCTGTGTGTGTGTGTGTGTGTCTGTGTGTGTGTGTGTGTGTGGCCGCTGCTCCACTGCCCAGCCTGGAGAGAGGGGATCTGGCTGATAAACACAGATGAAACAGATAACCCCGGGGTATTAGCAGCTGCATGCGTGTGAACATACACACGCACACACACACACACACACACACACACACAAACTCTCTAATAGATGAAATCCCCTCAGTACAGGTATGACACAGTTATCCCCCTCTACACTGTCATTGCTCTAATCCCACATCCTGCGTCTCTCCTAGCAAGGTGAGCTCACAAGGGCACCCGCTGAAGTCATCTGTGTTGACACGGATGGCGAGAGGGCCACAGTGTGAGCGACACCGCGGCCGGGGCCAGCCATTCGTGTCCGTCCGTCCGTAACCCCCCCCCCCCATCCCCCCTCCCTCCGGCTGAAGTCGCCACTTCCTCTGCTCAGCTCTCCCTGCTTCCGGTTAGTGCCCCGAGCCATCACCTTGTGCAGCACAATCAGCTTTCATTTTCTCCCTGCAACTGTTACTAACAGGTCAGGTGGTTCTCATCCACTCAGCCCCCAAAGCAAAAGCAGTAACACAGTGATAATCATGGACACGGGAGGCAGAGCTGTGCAGTAACGGGACACTGATGTAAAACCCTGATGGTTGGAAAGGAATGTTGTAAAAGCAAGGGTGGACGGCCTGTATACAACTTCCGTAGCCTGACACATTTAGAAGTGATAGACGGCCACATCAGCGGATGTCTTAACATGTCTTCATTAACAGTGTCACCCAACCGCTCAATGAAATAGAGATTCTTTTATGTGAAGAGTGTTACATATCTCACATTTCGGACTGCGGCCACCTCTGAAAAGAGAGGATTATCAGATAGTGGGAATTGAAATGATGAGCTGGATAAAAAGAAATTGATGATGAAAAATATTGAAAATGAGCCAAGTTTTATTTGGTCTGTAATGAAGACGCTGTTTATCACCGGCTAACATTAGGCAGGTTATAAAGCCTTCAGGTTGACAGCACTTAGCTTACAGCTTGTTCCCGCTGAATCTGCACAGAATGGAAAAGAGCAAGTGCCACTTAACATGCACTTCCTATATGTATTTCATAAGTAGTTTAATTGGATAGCATTTGCTATAACATAATCATTAGTGTTATTCTATAATTATTCTGTAATGGCTCTCACTTAGGTTTTATGTCAACTGTGCCTCTTAGGTGCATAACCCCTGGCCATAAATATCAGCGTCTTGACATTGCACCGATGTGGGTGGGCATAGCATGCTTGACAGACATGGTTCACAAATCAAACCCACTGTACACGCTGAACTGTGGCATTCAGTTCACTTGAACCCAGTTTAGGTGGCTGTAGCAAACAGGCCAACGCAAAAATATGAAGTCTTCATAACAAAGAATGAGGAGAAAACGACTCATTTTAAAAATTCCAGTATGTTATATGGCCAGTGCAAACAATATTTGTGAAACTCTCTCCTAAAGCCAGAAACTAGAGAACTGAGACTCAATTCTGATGTCATCGGGTATAAAATCTGCATCACGGAGGATGAATTTGGAAAGATGTTAAAGGAGAGAACACCCAGGGAGAATTTTATGGGGGTGGGTGCACATTTTCAGTTTCAAAACCAAAAAGAATAGACTAAAGCTCAGTTGGGTGTAAAAACTCAAAAAATCAGTTTCACATTCATTGTCTATAGAGCAGCTTCAGACTTTATACAGTACATGATGACATCAACAACATGCTTGGGACTTATGTTTCTAGTTTCTGGCTTTGGAAGAGAGTTGTTAATCTTCATAAATATTGAGCAGACTGGCCATAGAAATAACACATAGGGATTCTGAAGTTGAGTGGTTTTCCCCTTTATGTGCCTTTTAAACTGGGAAATTCTGCTATTATATCATTATGGCCAATCATAAAAGAAATAATGACATCAAGCAGTAGTAGAATCCCAACAATAAAAACAGTTGTTTTTTTTTACAGATTATCTGATAGAGAATGTCTTCATGACCTCTAAGTACACACATGACATATGCATTGCATTCTGAGCCACAGCGTCCCAACAACATATTATAGAAGCAACATAAGGATAGGCCAGTTCATTCCACCACCCGGTGCTGACGCATTGGCACGTTTGATGAAGGCAGCAGTGAAAATGTGATGAAGTTTTGTTTGGGTGTGTTTCTGCTTGTGAGGCAGTGCCGGGAGCAGGTGTTCGGGTGCTGTGAAAAGCAGGAGAGGGGGCGTTCCTCATAATCACCATGTAAACGGTTCTGATTAGAGAGACTTAGCGGCGGCACATACTCTCCAAGTGGCTCCTGGAGAACGCTTTCCTGTCTGAGGCGCTCCATGGCACTGACTCCTAATTAACGCAACATATGTTTATTCAAATCTCCACACGGGGTGTGAAAGAGGGCTTCAGGAGGCACCACCTACAGAGGCTGTGAAAACAGAGGGTGGCGGAATTAAGTGAGGAATGAGAGTAGGGTCTAGGGAGAGATCTTGCAAGATCCAGATAGAGTGAGATAGAGAAGGTAGCACTTAGTGCTCAGCGGAATTCGCACTCGATATCACATGAACTCTTGGAGAAGTGCAAATGTATTCCTCAGCAACCCCAGAAACAAACAAGCTGCCACTTCCTTAGTCTATAATTAGCTGGTAATCAATGCTGGGTGGGTTTCTGTCCTGTCAGACATCCCCAGCCATAGAGGGGCAACACTAGACCTGCAGCTGTACACTCTGGCCGCAGGTCTCAGATAACTGTCCAATACCAAGTCATGTTTTCAGAATGGTCTCCTTGCTTATCATTGCTGCCTGAAAAAGACATTGAAACAAGTTGTGCATGTGTGAGTCATGTCCTGTCAAAGTTTGTAAAGTCTTAAGTAAAGCTGATCTGCCTTACAATGGCTGATTATATGCTTTACTATGATCTTATTATTATATGGGTTATGTCAAATTTTAAGAAGATACCATAGAAAAACCTTAAAAAAGCCGTAGGTCTAACACAGTCTTGTTGACCCCTAGAGGAGTTTTACTTTAAACGATAGCGCCATTGGCACATGGTGTGGTGAAACCCCCAGACATTTGGCACTTTCGCCAAGAGCCTTTTTAAGAGGGGGAGTGTTGTGAGGGTAAGTACTGTAGTGGGACAGTGCACATTTTCTGGTTAGCCTATGAACCCTCACTAACCCCCATAAAGACAGAGAGCCTGTGTGTAAGCTTCAGGCAACGGGCAACACCTTCTCAGGCACACAGTGCGGCCTCACACTCCAGATGTGACCTTTCAGCCTGCAAATATTAAACACTTAAAACCTGGCTGAACTTAATTTCTTTTCTTTTTTTTCTTAATTTTCTAGGTGAACACATATTCTTCTTCTTCTTTGAGCTATTATATCTCTATTATGAGCAATATATTAAAAACCTGAGATGGCATGCCATGGTTATGTTTCTGTCATTGTATTATATTAAAATTTGTATCCGCATGGCATATTTGATATCATCCAAAACCTTGGAAACCCTCCCTTTTTTCAAAACTCATCATATTAACTCATCATAGTAGATGTGAGAAAAACCTGCCTTTGCTAATTGTGCTACAATGTTTGACACAGTACACGGAGCGCAGGTTTTAACAGAGTAACAGTGGAGAGAGAAAACTGTTCTCAGACCAGCCCCAAATATCATTCTCTTATGTGGACACTCATAGGTCAGGCGGTAGAGATAAGTCTCACTGAATTGCATTGCATGCCTCAGATTGAGGCATAGATATTGCCACTGATATAGAATTTGTTGATTTAGCTGATTTATAACCCTGACTTATTATATACATACTGCACAATACACATAGATTGGATCTTGAGAATATACACATCTGTTTGTGGGTTTGTGTAGGGTTTACCGTATATCTGCATATACTCTACTATGGGCAGGAAGCTAACATTAAAATCAAGAATTTCACCTGTCATTTCAGTCCTTCAGCAGTAGAAGACTTCAGAAGAGAAAAACCTGATTGAGCACTGGTTGTTTCCCTGCCAAAGAAGCAGGTAGATACTAAAATACTACCAATTGCTTGGTAGCTAGTGTTACTTTCAAGCCCTGCCTAAGCTATACTAGCTGGTGCCCATGTAGGTTCGCTCATGCTGGGCTGTGCATCTCAGGCCCGCAGATCCATGGGAGGTCCTGCACATGAACATACAACACTGGCAGCTTTATGTTCCTCAGACAGACAGCACAGTGCACAGCTATGACAGAGCAGGGCAGCTGTGCACTCCACCGCATTCCTCTGGCCTGCTCCATGAACACAGATTGCCCAACCCCCCTCCCAACCCCCCCCCCCCAAAAAAAAACACTGCCAGGCTTCCCTTACAGGCACCATATACCCCCCCCCCCCCCCCCCCCGCCCCGCCCCCAACACACTCCCTCCCCTGAACCCACCACCACCATCTCATACAGAGACAGACTCCCCACCTCAGCCGCCATGCTCACTGACTGCATATTAAGAAATCATCACCCTTGTCAGGTCCAAGCTGACCCTGCTATACTAAGTGCTACTGCAGGGTCAGCTGGTCCAGGGTAAGCAGCACGGCCGCCGCTCCTGTTTGAAATGTAATTACAGGCAAATGAGAAGTTTGGAGAGGCTTGGAGAGGCTTGGGAGAAGAGAGAATCTGAAATGATCGTGAACCCATGCAGGGTTAGTGGTTAGTCAAGGCTCGAGTTTCCCCACCTAAAGATTTTGTATGTGTGTGAGTGAAATTATGAATGAGTGGTTGCGTTCCCATTGGCCAGTGACCCAGAACATGTACTTCATATTCTGCCAAGCTTTGGTAGTATGTTTTGACATGAATAAATTAAACTGAGACTGAATTTACCCATGGTTTTGTGCAGAAGCCAAACAAAGCTATTAGATGAAGATATGCCCATCTAAATTTGGGAGATCTTGAAAGGTAGAAGAAGATGGTAGAAGAGGGCAGTAATTGTTCAGAGAAAACATATAATGTTATAGGGGGTTATTAATGTGCTAATGATAGCACTTTTTACAGGTTGTATTTAAATGCAGAGATCTACTGAAATGAACTCTGTCTGTGCTTTTATAAAAGTTCAAATGCCACATTTCTCTCTGAGTCCTCCAGCATCCTGCGTTCTCTCAGCTCCCCTTGCTTCACCCAGGGCACAAGAGTCTGCTAAGAAAAGCCAGGCATGTGTTAGTCACTTAGCTTGATTCTGCGTATTTCTGTCAGTTCACAGCAAGTTCAGGACAGCTTTGATTAGAGAGCAGAGAGGAAAAAGCAGAGTTTTACGGCTCTTGAATCCAAAAACACAGCGATGAAGTGAGCCGCTTCTTTCCCCTTTTCTTTATCATTACTGAGCTCATTTGGTGATGCCGGACACCTTTAATACTATTATTTACATTCCCATGGAGTAATACAGTATGTTTTTCCTTCAGTGACAAGCTCGGCTGTCTTTCCACAGTGTTGCTACCGGATGTACAGCTGCCACTCTGGATGGCTCTAGTTCTAATGCCTAATTATCGGGCCATAAATCCCACTGGACAAGGTGTCAGGTGCTGTCAGTTCAGCCGAAGAATTCTGAGGCTTCCATGGGTCCATGTCTCCTTTCCAGACAAAGGCACTGCCTGTTCACTTAATAATTCATCGGCCCTCATCCAGCACTACGGGCTCAATGCTTTTAGACACTTCACATGGTTTCTGCTCTATCCCGCTGTTTGCCCTCTTCCTGTCCTCTGTTTTCCCATATTGACACTCAAGAAATGACTTTATGATCTTCAGTTATAGATTGGGTTACCGTAACCTTACTGAAGGAATATAGAGGATAGCTAAAAGCAAGAGCAGTATAAATGTGATGCATTTATCTCTGGCGAGGAAATCAATCAATGGCAGGAAAATATTTGGTGAAGCCTTAAGGTGTCAAAAGAGTGGCACAAAAGGACATTTAATGAAACCAAAAATGCTTGCTACTTACAAATACTGGGCTTAACCAAAACCTCTTTACCAGCAAATTGTAGTCAACATGAGTCTATTTAAACAGGAATATTAATTTGGTACACATTGGTTTCAGATTGTCAAAACGACCACTCTGCCCCCCTACTATACTTCCATGTTGACCCACTTGGCTACCTATCTTTGCCCTAGCCCTTTCTCTCCCCGTCTACCTCCGAGTCAGACACCTCTGCCAGGAGTGTGGTATATTTTTGTCCCGGCCAGGAAAGAGCACTGTTGGAAAAGTTCCTTAGAGAGAGAGAGAGAGAGGAGAGAGAGAGGAGAGAGAGAGAGAGGGAGAGAGATGGGAAAAGCAGAGACAAGATCCTGTAATGATACGTCCAGTGTTTTCTATCCCCTCCTGCCCTTTTACCTCTCCTCCGGTGGACAGTTGAGGCTGGCTCAGAGGGGCCGGGGTCACTGTGGTCCGACCCTGCTGGCAGAGCTGACAGTGGTCTGGCAGACTGGGGGGGGTTGAGGGGGTGGGGGGTGGTCCTGGTGACTGGCAAGGGGTGATTGAGGGCATGGGCCACTCTGCGTCAAGACTTAAGAGCAGGGGACAAGGTGTAGCTCACCCAGGCTTGAGGATGAAGATGTAGGTGCGGGAACAGGAAAAATAATTGACAAGCATGTTGTTGTGGTTGTTGTTGTGAATACAGGTACCCAGCGGCCAGCGGTGTCCAAGCTTTCATACTGTTGGGTAACAGGTAAAGTCGCATTCAAACCTTTTTTCTGGCAATTTTTTCACAACCCCCAATTCCTGCAGGATAATCTGAGCGCTCATTTTAATCTTGTGGCCCAGTCTTTGAACAACACAGCCCCTAGAAGGTGCAGTAGAAAATTACTTTTGAAGGAAATCAGATCTGAATGTAGTATTAAAATAATTCTGCCCCCTTGCTCTATAATAGACTGCAAGCTGATGCTGGGGGGCCTGATATTACAATCACTGTAATAAAGCCAGGATTGATTGAATGATTGGCAGCTGGAGACATGTGCAATGAATGACCTGAGCCGCGGATTTAATGCATAAACACAATGATGGACACAGTGTTCCGGGTGTGTGAAGCCATGGAAAGTGCAGCAGGGTTAAAGCACAAGAGGCTAAGACTGAGGTGTGTGTGTGTGTGTGTGTGTGCGCGCATGTGTGTGTGTATTCATTAGGGTTTGTGTATGTAAATGTTGGAGTGCAGTGGCCCTTGTTTGTTCCACTTGCTCCTGGGTAAGCGCTGGCATTTGTGTGCAATGTGTGTAATGTGAGTGTGTGTATCTGTGTATGTGGGGCTTGAGTGGCAGGAGACAGAGGGGGCGCTGCTAGGGGCCGGTCAAACACAACAAGTGAAGGGGGGTGGGGGGGTATGTGGGGGCATGACACTGGTGTTGAGGTGGAGAGAGGGTGTGTGTGTGTGTGGGGGGGGGGGTTCAGATCAGACACGTTGAACTGGACATGGTGGCTTTAAGCGGCGTTTCAACTGACAACAGCTTGCCAACCAGGGGTCTTGCCCGCCACCGCCGCCGCCCTAGCCCTCTGATTCATCTGGCCCTATCAGTCCACTGCTATCTGTATCAATCATTAGAAATCATTTATTTTTAGTGGGATGTGGCCTCTCGCCCCTCCTCGCTGCCCTCCTGCCCCCTGTGGGCCCCTCTGCCTCGGAGCCCCTTACTAATGAGTGTCAATCTGGAGGGCTGTGGCACTTTTACTGCAGACACCTCCCCTGACAAACGCAGGGCTCCAGTCAACACGCATCACGCAAAAGCACGCCAGCCAAAGTGACAACCGTGCCGTGCCCGCCTGACCCCTCCCTCCTTTCCTCCCATTAGCCTTCAAAAGTTTGCTCATAGAAGCCAACACATGTTTTGTTTTTTTTCTTTCTTTCAATGCATATTTTTTGCGGTCATAGCATTTAGGGTACGCTAACAGGATCATCGAGATTTTGGTGTACACTTCCTATAGAAATGTTTGGACAGACCATCTGCATCAAGCGTAAAAAAAAAATCGATGCATCATTTGATCTTTGCATTGATCTTTTGTGCTGCTATTGTTTTGTATTGATAAGCTCAATCAGTATATGGGGTCACGGTCCGGTCACTATTTAGACCACAACCCCCCCCCCTCTCCCCAGCACTCTGTTTACACGCCGATATTGGAAGGCCCCCCCCCCCCCCCCTCCATGTTATATGGTCTGTACGGTTTGAACCTTGACAAAATCAGCCGTTGTGTGTGTGTGTGTGTGTGTGTGTCTTTTTGTGAACCCTATTTGTCTGTGTGGGTACAAGTGAGTCGACTTTGCTCCTGTGTCAAGTCTGCAGGGTTTGTGTATGTGCATGAGTGTGTGTGTGTGTGTGTGTGTGTGTGTGTGTATCCTCTGTGTTCCTTTGATTCTTGGGACGATGGTGTTTTCTAGTAACCAGAAGGCGGACGTCACAGATCTATTCTGGCCGCCCGGTGCGACAGCCGGCCAGCAACAGCGGCGGGGGGAAGGAATGCCGTCTGTCCGGTGATCGCTGATCCTGTTGGAGGAAGTGGAGATGGAGGCTCTCCTGTTTCATGGGTTGTGGAAGAGAGGGGGAGAGAGAGAGAGAGAGAGAGAGAGAGAGAGGGAGAGAGAGAGACAGAAAGAGAGAGGAAGAGGGGTTGGGTGAAGGTATTTGGGTTTGGTGCCAGTCGAGCCAGCTCTCTGGCATGCCGCATTCCAGGAGATCAACACCACGGTGTTTCCTTTCACCCCCCACCCACATCCACCGCCATCCAGTCCACTCCAAACCCCCCAGCACCATTTTTTTTTAAATAAATCTTTATTGAACAGGGAAAGTGAAGGAGCAATGATGATTTGACTAACAAGTAGATACCACAACAATGCAGCATCTAACGTACAGCATCATGGTCACATCCAGCTGGTTCTCATGCATCACCCAATGGCATTAACATTCACCCAATTGAGCTTCATGAAATTAAACAGAGAGAGAGGTTTGAGAGCATACACTCTCTGAAAAACATTCACAACATTGGCCTTTTGTCATTGGGGCTGTTGTTTTTTGACAAGCTAGATTTGTCTCTACGTGATTTTAGCACATGGATCATTTCCCAGGTAAGGACATCGTTCCAGTGAAGGGCAGGGCAGCCCAGTCAGTGAATAATCTGTTAAATTTTAACAAGGGGGATGGTAGGTTAAACTTTACTTCACTTTTCCCCTAAAATCTATGTCCAACAAGGCCTGTATGTATTTAATAATTTGCAGAAAAAGGAGGGATGTCACCTCCATTTAACCCCTAGCTCTCAAATCACCAAGCAGAGAGATCTGTTAGCAATGTGTGCTGGCTCTCAGCGCTGGCTTACAGCGGGGCGTTGATAGAGAGAGATAAGTGCCTTGACAGAGGAGTAGTATAAGTGATAGTTTAATATCAATACATTAACAGATGATTGTGCTTTCAACTGGAACCATCAACACACTGCCCACCACCACTCACTCTTCTAAATAAGTGTCATGGGAAATCATATCATTTTGTTTTTTTTGTAAATGTCATTGATAGTTTTAGGTGGAAATTTCAAGACTTGAGATTTCTTCCTGAGCGGTGCGTTTGGGTTTCTGGTGGGTCCCTACATGACTAGAGTAACTGTATGTTTTCATTAGATGGTGTCCCATGGTGAATGCTGATAACTTCTTTATAATTTTTGTTGGTTTAAGTTAAAAACAATCAAAACAATCACAAAATGACAGGAGCTGCTGCAACAGGCTGCTGCTGTGGTGCTATGTTGCACTGGAAATGCCACCGAAGATGTCACTGTTAAAACTTCAGTTTAGGACTTGTATTTTTTCATGTGGAACATGGATCGACGGTTTTTAATGGCTCAGCCTGTAGGATCTGAAGTGACATTTTGACTTGACATTTTAAACTTCAGAGAACATCATGCTCCATGTGGCTGGTGTTACATAGGGTGCACACCATCGCTGATGCAAGTTCCTTTGAGCAAGACACTGAATCTCAAACTGCTATGGGCTGCTGTATATTTCTGGGTATGACCTGTGCTATGACTTCTCTACTGAAATAAATATGTGGGAGGGTATGTGTGTGTGTGTGTGTGTGTGTGTGTGTGTGTGTGTGTGTGTGTGTGTGTGTGTGCATTGAGTAGGAATATATGGAAAGAGAGATTCCAATTACCTTGTGTAAATTGGTAAATATCTTCTCATATCATCTCATAACATCTTCATCTTCAAAAAAATAAGGAGAATAGAATCAAACCAAATTAAACCAAATGCTCATCAGTCTCTTGAATACAATACAGTATTCACACACATAGTATGAGAAGTATTTTTTATTGACAAATTGTCTGCTGACATGTAATCTTTAAGAGTTATTGACCTTTAAGAAATCAGTGTAAGTTTTCTGCTGTTTTACACAGACACACATACAATGCACTCACATCAGAGAGACACATGACACTAAATAGTTTCCACTCTATGTTGCTCTTCCGGTTTCAGACCACAGTATAATGCTCACATGAGCATGCAGAGTGAGAAAGTCATCACATCATCCTCACAGACCTTTACCCCTTTTTGTTTGTGTGTAGTACAATCTACTGCCATTTTCAATGGCAATAAAACAGGTGAAGGTGCAAATATATTGTCAACTTCCACTGAGATGTTTGTGTTCAATCCACTGAGTTTTACTGTGTGTTTGTGTGCATTAGAGTGGTATCAGTGTATTAATGTGTAGTTGTGTATTAATATTTCTTAATGATTGTACTGTATGCCTATATGCGTGTGCATGTGTGAGTGTGTGTGTGCATGTGTGTGTGTGCTTGTGTGTGTTTGTGTGTGTGGGGGGGTATGTGTCTGGGGCTATGTGTGGGTATGTGTATTTTTATGAATTTGCGTGTGTGCATGTGTGTATTTTTATGAATCAGTGTGTGTGTGAGTGTGTGCATGCGTGTGTGTGTGGCGTGGTGGAGCGTCTGTCAGCTCAGGTTAACCTGACGCTGAGTGGCCACGCCTCGGGGGTGTGCAGGCCTGCGAGGCGGGCTCTCTCTCATCAGCAGCATTAGGCCGCTGTGCGTGATGGCTGCTGACCCCCGGCAGAGTGGCGGCCGCGACGGCCGGCCGGTGTGGGCACCCATGATGCCAGGTTCTGGGCTCACTTCCTGCCAGGAGCAGCCCTCACTCTCCTGCTGTCAACCAGTTACTGGCGAGCGCAAAGATGACACTTTGGGTAATTTGTGCTGGGCCTCATCAAGGACACCCTGTTAAAATGCCCTGTGTCTCTGAGTCACAGTCCATGGAGGAGATGGATGAGAGGGAGGGTGGGTCGGGAAACTATTTTGAACAAAACTTTCTCCACTTTCAAGAGACAATTAAAAGTAGCTAAGTAGCCTGCTGGTCATAACTCTCTTATTGATTCGGCTCTAAAAGATCTGTTTTTGTGCTAAGTTTACCATTTCTGCTTAAGGGACTTCCTGCACTAATATCATCAGGTATTTAAAATACACTTTGCTGCAAAATAACAAATTCTCTGGACAACACTGTAGATATGGTGGATCAAGTGCAGCTCAGCAATTTGTGTATGGAGACATTCGGTTCCCCATTGTGTGCACTTGTGTCACGGTCAACAACAGCAGCAGGTGCACCTAGGGAAGAACAACAGGGAGGCAGGGCCGCCACCAGGAACTGACCCCTGCCATAGAAACAACAATGAAAAAGCCAGGGTTTTGGAGCCTTGAAAATATGAAGTGACAAAGGGTGCCCTTTGTGTGGGAATTGACGTGGTACAAGGCTGACACCGTGCACCCTGTAGGGGTTAACCTTCCAGTCAGGATCAAATGCCAAAACTAGGTCAAGGGGAAGAGAGAGAGAGACACAGAGAGGGAGACAGGGGGGGATTCTTAATATTAAGAATGAATAGTTACAATTTCTGGTACTGTTCAACACCTTAAACAGAAATAGAGTATACATACAGACTGACAAATGGACCATTAAAACAATGCTTTACTCCTTCCCTTCTACCATTTCCCTACCAATTAGTTAAGCAAAGACAGAGTTGATATTCATATCAGATAAAAGACATCAGTAGCCTAGCAGACAATGACAGACTCATGCTGATACTCCTTTGGTAGGCAGTGTTGGTCTGATCTGCACTGCAAGAAGGCACCCGTGGTTTCCACTGCAGGTCCTCCACACACAGCTAACAAAGGGCAACTGGGACTGACAACTGCAACACATGGGCTCTTGGGGGCATTTTACAATTTAGACATTTTGCAGGTAGTTATCCACAGCAATTTAGTGCAAATGGTAGAATAAGTGAAAATGTGTGTATTGCCACTATAAAACTATTAAAAAGAAAGGGGACAACATCTGACAACAAGACAGTACAGAGATAGAGGGAAATATTTGTTATGTTGTTGTGGAAGTAGGACAGATGTCTCTTACTTCTCTTACTGATCCATAATAAACTATAAAGTTTACCCACCATGCAGCTGTCCACATCGGTCAGTTTAATGAAAATGAACAAGGGAGATTGCAGGGAGGTAAAGCATCATTTTCTCTACCATTTCACCCCAAAATAAGGGTTATGTGTGTTATAATTTGTGCTAACAAGGTGGTATGCCAACTTCTTTCATTCCCCCTCAAATCACCTTCTGCCTACTAGCCATGACTTGCCTGTAAAGTTTTCATCTGGGAATGCGGGGTCTTGCGTTGTGAGGTGAACAACAACAGTAATAACAACAACGGGGCCGGTCTTCCCCTCCAGAGGAGCAGCGGTCTGGCTGGTCCAAGCACACCGGCGACCGACCCTCCCTCTGGCCCTTATTTGTCGCGAGCTGACCCTTCCATTTAATTAATTAAAATTAGCATCTGTCCCCTTGGCATTGACTTGTTACGTCAGATAGAATCAGCTTTTGTATCAGCAGGCCCCCGGGGCTGCCGGCCCTAACGAGGCCCAAGATCCTAATTAGACGATGTGGGGAGGGGTGGGAGGGGTGGTGGTGGTTGGGAGGGAGCTGGACGAGGAGGAGGAGGAAGCGGGGGGGGGGTCTGGGGTCTGGGCAGGCGGGCAGAGAGAGTCCTGCTGGGCTGAGTTGGCCCTGGGGGAGACTGGGGTATTTATACACCCAGCACCTACACATGATGGAGGGGGGGAGAAGGGAGAGGAGCAGCCTCAAGTCTTTCTCCCTCTCTCTCTCTCTGTCTCTCTCTCTCTCTCTCTCTCTCTCTCCCCTCCCTCTCTCTGTCTCTCTCTCTCTTTCTTGCTTTCTCTAAAATCCATTGTCACACTACACCAGGACAAGCAGGATCAGACAAGGATGTACAATCAGGGATGTAGTGGAGGGCAAACCCACCAAAACTGGAGCTTGCCCACATTTTTAGGCTGACATACTGTCTTCATGACCTAAATTCATAATATAGGCCTACATCATAGTAAGAGGTATCAAGCTGATCTAAGATATATGAAGAAAGGGTCTTTTAATGGAAAAGGGGATAAATTAATGGGAGACTTATTTTGTGGCAACATATAATAACATCATATTATATCAGCCAAAAACATGCTCAAATTTTCCTAGGCTGTAGTAAAAGGTTTTGATTGTATCTCTTATTCTAAAAGTTTACATTTCTTTCCTATATGATGTAAGTGCTAATACAACAAAGGTGGACTTTGCCTCAGAATTCTTGAGCAGAGAGGAAAATCTCAGTGGTTGTCAATCAATTCCACACATTCTAGGTCCCATAAACAGTCGATCCTTCCCTATTACATTAAAGGCCCTCCTTCACTCTCCTAGAATACTTGAATCATGGCTGATAAACAACAAGACCTTCGTTTAGCAAAGACACATCTGTATTATTGCATACAAGCCTGACCACAACAATTTTTGGCTGAACGAGTTTCAGGTTACTTAATCGTTATCAAAATGAAAGACTTTAGTCCAAATGATTATTACCTGGAAGATCCATCAACACTTATTTTATATCTATTTCACTTCACGTGCAAAAATTAAGAGACATTTGAAGAGATTATTAGATTATTAGTTTCTGTTATTACATTATTCAGCCAAAAAATAGTTAACACATCAACAATGTAACAACTGGCTATTAATGGAATATGTTATTACATTATTGGCAAAACTGAACAACAACAACAACAACAAAAAACACACTATTGTTTCAAGATTGTATTACATGATCTGCTTTTTATTACATTATCAGCTTTATTACATTTAGTTATATTTCATTATCAGCTGTTATTACATTAACAGTAGTTATTACATTATAATTATTCCACACATTGTCTCTCCTTGTTGCTTGTTGCCTGGAGCGCTGCCCATCTATGTTGCCCAAAACCTGGTGAAGTGTATCACCCTCAGACTTGAGTCTCTGAGGCGTTTGTCAGTACAGGTGGCTCCGCCTGGGCTCCAGCATGGCTGATACAACCAGGCTGGTGTCATATCCCGAGCCGCTTGTCCCCCTCAAATAGGCCGTGTGACAAGCGCTGAGAACTGTAATGTGTTTGTGTCATCTCATCTTTGTTTTACTGACAAAAATTCTTTTAGTGACAAATCCCCTCACTTTGCTGCAGTGGGCAGAGGCAGACGCTAGTGCCTGGGTGGCTGCTGGTGACGAGAGACCATGGCAACGCAAGCAGACAGGATGTGGGCAGCGGGGCGACGACTCGTCCCACATAGACATGTGTCAGTAAGACAATGGGTGACATGGGAAGACACCCATGTGTTGGGAGATGGTAAGGCTTTCTGAAAGTCTAACAAGAAGGGGATGGTGTATGTGTGTGTGTGTGTGTGAGAGAGAGAGAGAGAGAGAGAGAGAGAGAGAGAGAGACAGAGAGAGAGATTGTATGGGTCTCTCCTTCATTTTGACCCCAGTAGACATGGCAAGGCTCTCTCTCTTGCCGGTTGCTGGGTGAGTCAGTCAGGCATGAGGCGGCAATGATAGCTGTGGAGCTATGCATGCACGCACGCACACACACACACACACACACATGCACGCACGCACGCACGCACACACACACACACACGCACGCACACACGCACGCACGCACGCACGCACACACACATACACAGACACACACACACCACACACACATACACACACGCCAAAATCATTAGATCACCACAATGGTTTTTTTTGTCTCTCATTTTATCTTTCTCCCTTTTCCTCCACTGTACGCTATGGCTTCTTTATTTTGCCAGACCTGGATCACACAGTAGCAAATTATTATTTTATAGAATCCCGAAATGCATTCCATAATTGAAAAGCATACATACTACTTCCATACTGAAATTTAAATAATCCCCTGTGATTGTCTAACCCTTCTGGTACTGTTGTTGATTATCAAAACCCCACATCAGGTACCAGTAAAACATTGAATACAACATTGAATTATTGAATTGTTATCACAGAAAACCTACCAAAGGCTAGTTGGTACAGTGATATGTTACAGTAAATATATTTGTTTTATCTCATGTCACATGATCACATACTGTTTATATCTTGTGTCCTATGTTTTTATCCTGTGAGTGTGTGTCTTTGTATGTGCATATTATGTGCATGTGTTTGTGTCTGTGCATATGTGTGTGCATACATAGGTGCATGTGAGCGTCTGTGTCCGACTTTGTGTGTGTTTATGTGTCTGTGTAAGCAGTCAAGAATTGGGGAATATGGGTAGGGAGCAAAGGGTGAGAGGGCGCCGGCCTGGGCATGGTGCCAAAGTGGTGTCAAAGTCAGTGTGTGTGTGTGTGTGTGTATGTGTTGGGGTGTTGATGGGGGGTCAGTCAGTCATCACCCACAGTGTGAGTGAGAGGACTGGGACCACATGCCCCTGTTAGTAACAGTGTCAGATTGAGGTGGCCTCATCATGTCCCTGTCACACACCAGCAGCACTGCACTCTCTACACTGTATATACTGTATGTATGCAATAATTTATTTCTAAATCGGGGAGGAAATTTGATACTTAAATCGATCCCCTGACTTTTCCCTGACTAATTTTTCTGCACCAGTTCTCATATTGTAGGGGAAAATAAATTACATTTGTCCATGGTTTCTGTAAAATAGCTTGTATAGCTTGTTAGCATTCCCAACCAACCTGAAACTGAGGCCAACAACAAACTTTTTAAACAAAATTTTGGTAATGCTTTATTTTACAGCCCGCTAATTACGGTGTAACTAATTTGCAATTATGGGGTACTATAACAATGCTGTAGTTACAGGGTAACAGAAAAAGAAGTCCGGGAATTAAGGGGTAACAATTTTGTAATTATAAAACATTTATAAGGTAGTTATGGTGTAACTTTTTTTGTAATTACTGCATACCTAAAAAATAATTACAGGGTACAATAACGTAATTAGGGGGGACAAAACGAATGTTATCAGTGCTTAAAGGTTCATGCACTGGAAAAAGGCCATTATAAAGTGCTACCCATGTTTTTATTAACTACATGGGTTGATGCACAGGTTGCACAGGAAAAAAGAAATTCTACACCTGAAAAGCTGATGAATAACTTTTCTTTTTATTTTCTTAAAGTATCCCCTCAGATATGATAGTAGGTAGTAGTAATAGGTAGTAATATTTAGCAGTAATAGTAGTAGGTAGTTGTTAGATTAGAGCGAGCTAACTTGTGGCTTAAAACAGTGAAAGCGCAATATAGGAGTTAGCAATTAAATAGACGTATTCCTCATAAACAATACAATATCTTAATACAAATTCCAAATATTCAGTCATGTGTGTAATCATGTGTAGTTTATAAACCATATATGAATTGAGACATCTCTGTCATCAAAGTTTACTGGGGCCTGAGCTTCATCTGATGAGTCATAATGCAGCTGGACAGAATGCAGCAGAGTTCATAGAATTTAGAATGTCAGTGTCATAAAGGAGCGATTGACCTGAACACAAACACAGCCTCACAGTTTCATCTCTGATCGGTGTTCACCTGCACATTGAGACAGAAAACTCACGTTGCATTCATTTGGAGAAACATCAACAATATCTACCTTTTAGAAAGGGAAACATGGAGAGTGATTCCCATCTTGGTAAGCCACATGTATTTATAACTGTGTTATTTAACAGGAAAAGATTAGTACAGAGGATTTTGCTGAACAGACAAACAAGAGACGGACAGTTAGGAAACACTAGTTGTTTGTGTTGAAGGATTTGCATTTGTGTCCAGTTCTTGCTTAGTTTGATTTACATTGTAAAATCACAGTTAGATTTGTTGTTGAAACAAGATGATGAAGCATGTTGACCTTGAATGAAGCTACATCAGGTGGCCTCATGGTTATTTGATTATTAAGATGTTGCCATTGCATTTCTCTCAGCATCCATGCAAATGGTCGCTCGACTTAATGCCCTTAATGACGATCGCCATGAAAACATCAACTACATGTTTGCGAAAGTCCTGAATAAGGAGCAATACCTTTATGCTGAAGCCTCTAGTTTATCTGGAGTGACTGCTGAGCTCGACTGTGATCTTTCACCTGAGTCTGCTGTTGGTCTTGGCTCCAAACCTGCTTGTAGATTTGAGAGCCTCAATATATGGGAACCAATCGCCAGCACAGCTTCATCAGCATGCAAACTTCTCTTGGATATGGACAAAGGAGACCTTCCTCCCACAGAGAAAGAGTCTCCTCTTATGACCAAAGTCACAGCGTTAGGTAATGCTGGAGCATCCATCCACCCAGCTCAGCATGTTGAGGCTCAGTCCAACCTGCTCCGTCTTGTTGAGGCTCCATCCCATGAGGCTCAAATGACTGATGACTTCAAAATCATTGAGAGATTGAGGCTGCTTCAGCAATCCCCCTTTGGTTTGGACGATGACTACTACCTGGAGGCAGTTGGAAAGAGATACCTCTATGCTCCCCCAGGTGACACATCTGGATTTGTGGCTGACTGCTGCTCACCCTGTGGATCCACTCTGGGCTGCCTGGATGAGTGGGAGCCACTGGTCAAATCCCACTTTGACTTGGAGAAGGAAGGATTTGGTGAGGAGCTCCTCTACGCTTCATCACATCTCTCTAGACTTGCAGTTGACTGCTCCCCACAGCATGGGCCGACTCTGGACCAGCTTGACAAATGGGAACCTCTAGTCAGCACTGATTCTCACCTGATGCAGTTCCTCTCAGTCCTCCTGGAGGAGGAGGAACCTGGTGAATTTATGGCTGCCTGCGCTGCACACCATGCCCCTACTCAAGATAATCTTGATGAATGGGAGCCAATGGTCAGAGCTGATTCTAAACTGATGCTGTTCCTTCAGGACTTGGAGAAGGAGGATGAACAATGTCCTTTTATCATCAAGATGGTCAACTCCTGTGCACAGATTGAGGCTGCTGCTGAAAGCTCTGTCACCATCCTGCATCAACCTGAATGCTGTGAGGGAACAAAAGTCAGTGTCCTCTCTGCTGGACCTGACAATAACTCCACCTCAGAGGAGGCCCCCCCCGTCTCTCTTGCTGAATCAACCAACCTGCTTCAGGAGTCCCAGGCTCCAGCCATCCAGGTTGAGGTCAAAGCTCCACCAAGCCTTGTGGTTGAGACTGTAAAGGACACCAAGGATCTGTCCTGTCTGATCCTGGAAAAGACACTTTCACCTATCCAACTGGTCAAACCTACAGGTTCCAGTGCCAAAGTGTCGACAAAACCAAAGAAGAAGAAGCGTGGCTTCTTTTCTTGGCTATCCCGCATATTCCGGAGGAAGAACAAGAAATCTGCAGACAACATGGCTGCAACAGCAGAGACGCCACTCCAACAGAAGGAGATGAGCCAAAGCCCTGCTTGACTTCCCTCTCACCTGCAGTCCACTTCTGAACTCCTGTCATCTTCCTATCCACGGAATTGAACAACTGAATCATTTTATTTGAATACATCTATTTGCACACTACTGTTATAGTGTCTGCACATTTCTTCAAAACACACTTTTATTCCTGCAGTTATGGGTAACCTGTAGCCTAAAGCAGTGAAAGTGTAATGGAATTAGCAAATATATGTGGGCCATTAACATTTTCTATACCTCTATTACTAACAATTTAATCAATATTTATTCTATGTGGCAGTTTTTTCACTGAGAGTCCATTTTGCTTTTAATGTACCACTTGTTTTCTGTAAAAAAACAAACAAACATTGTTGTTACCAATTGTTACCACTTAATTAACCCGGACTTCTTGTTTTGTTACCCTGTAACTACAGCATTGTAATTTTATTAATACCCCATTATTACAAACTAGTTACACAGTAAATAGCGGGCTACAAGCGTTACCAAAATTTTATATTAGCGTTGTATTAATGAAGTATAATATTCAAAGCTGAGAAAAAGCTACAAAGGCAGAGGATAAAGAGACAGACAAAGGGATAATGATACTAGTTTATATCCAATTTAAAGTCAATATAATCAAATACAAATTATATGCATCCTCATTCCAGCTCACAAATGTCACCGTACACATGAATTACAATATTCTGAATATTACCATGGAAAAGCAATTTCCATAGGCTGCAAAAACCAGCAGTAAAGAGAAAGGTGTTTACATGTCTCAGTGTCTTGGCTAATATTGGCATTTCCAAGCTACACTTCAGGTTTCTAAAAATCAGGAAATGAGCTTATCCAGGCTATTGTGAAAGGCATATGGTGTTTACATGCGGCAACTTTTAAGCTTACATACACCAAGTATTATCAGAATATTAATGTGAATTTAAAAGTGTACTCAATGAATGACAGGATGATATTCTAATGTAAATAGGGAGAAAAATAGTCAGCAGAAAACTGGACTGGGGAAGAGAAAAGTAGAAGAGCATGTGCCAGAGTGCATCGGTGTGTGTGAGTGTATATGTATGTGTATGTGTCTGCCTTTGAGTGTGTGTGTGTGTGTGTGTGTTCTGGCGAGCATGTGTGTATGTCCACCATAGCTGTGAGGAACTCCTTCAGCCAGCCCCTGTGTTTGTCAGCTGGCTAGCGTTCTCAATATAAGCGCTCTAATTGCTCAGAAAATTACAGCTAACGATGATTGCACTTGACACGGGCTGACATTACGGTGACACCACAACGCCTCGTGAGCCCCGGCCCTACCCATCCCCCCAACCCACACCATCCTCAACCATCCTCACCTCCCCTCCTTATGCCCCCCCCCTCCCCGCTCCTCTCCCTCCTCAGGATGTTGTGCCAGCCCCCGTTGACCGGAGCCTTGCCCCCGGTGACCGCCGCATGCCCTCTGCTTGTTGAAGCTGTCGAAAGCAGAGATGTCCTAAAGTTCAATCTGCTTTGGCATCGCTTTCTGCCACCCCCCATCCATCAGCCAAGCTGTTTGTGAACCATGGTGTGTGCTTCTGCGTGGATGTGTGTGTGTGTGTGTGCACATGCTGTATCTTAATGAATATCTTTCTGCCAACACCCCACTTACACTCTGCAACACATACACACACACACACACAGGCACGAAGTTTTCTCTCCGCTCTGTCAAACATTTAGCTTTTTGTTTCTTTTTTACATTTTGCCTCTGATGTCTGTTTGTGCTTGTAGATGTGAATGCATGCTTTGCTCTTAGTTATTGCATACAGGTGTGTTTGCTGAGTCTGAATGGGTGTGTACATTCTGAGTGTACAAAAAATACACTCAGAAATAGATCGACTATGTGAATCCAGGTAAAAGCTATGATTCCTTATGGCAGTGGTTCTCAATCCTGGTCCTTTGGTCCAGAGTTCTGCTTGTTTTCTACCCCACCATGTAGTTAATTGCATTCACCTGCCATCCCAGGTGTCAATCAGTCCCTGATTAGATGGCAGGAATGAAAACCAGCAGGGCTTTGGCTGCTGAGGACCAGGATTGAAAACCACTGCGTTAATCTTTTAAATCTACTTCTATTATGAAGGGGAGATAAAGATGAAATGGAGAGGGCGAGTTGAAGAGGGACGTTTAAGACTTGAGACAACTGATAAAACTGCAACTCAATATTGTAAAGGTGTCCTTAGTGTTTTGTACACCAAATGTATATTGCTTTCAAGTCCTTGCAGTGCACATTGACATATACATGCATGTGTGCACATGTGAATGTGAGTAAACGTGTGTGCGTGCACATGCACATATAAATCTACATGGGCCCCTGCAGGCGGGGATGTGTCACCTCTTTGTCTTGTCAGTGTTAATAGGAGCATGGGCAGCCAGGCGTAGCGCTGTGACAGATCATCAGACAAGCCCCGGCCTCCCCACCCACTTCCACCTCCTCTAACCCCCCACCCACCCCCCTCCCCTCCCCAGCACAGGGCTTGAATATCCCTTCCTGTCCGGGCATCACCCCTGGCATATGGAATTTTTATTTAATTTCAGGTCAGAACCTGTCCCTCGCTGGTGCCGGGGCTACGATGCAGCACCATGCCACGAGACGCCCGGTGGGCAGTGGCAGGGTGGCAGAGAGGATCAGTGGTGATCGCTGGGATAACAAGGCACCTTACAGGGGGATTACTCATTGCTGGGAGCCATGGTGTCACAGCAGCCCTCTGCAGCTTTTGTTTTAACACGTGGCATAAACTCTTAGAACATATATGTGATGGGGGGGGAGGGGAGGGGGCACTTAACATGTGTGTGGGTGCAGTGTCGGTACTTATGGTTGTGACAGGCAGGTAAGGTGGGCTGTGCTGATGCTGTCACAACGTGTAGCAAACCACTCCATTAGCCTGACCTTTACATTATACGGCTGTGTGCAAAACCCCACGTACACAGACAACAGTGTCGCTTTGTGGGTGAGACTGTGTGGTGCTGTCTGTGAGGCAGCTGACTCCTCAATGTGAAAAGGTTTGGTCGTCAGTGCAGTGAGGTCCCCCTCACTCAACATCTATACTGCATTAGTGCAGAGGAAATCAGGAGATCAAAGAATCTTCTTTTAAATCACATCTTAAAACTCATTTCTGGGGCGTTTCAGTAGCGTTTCAGACGTTTTTGTCATTACATTACGTTATGTGCTTTAATGTGAAGCTCTTGTCAACTTCTGTTTTAGAAAATTGCCAGTAGTAGTAATTCTGAATTTTCCAAAGAGCAACAATGCCACAGCAGTGCAGCAAGCATAAAAAGCGGGACTTCTGCAATGGTTACATCTCTATGAATCCCACACAGTGGACTAGGGTTTCATTCTTGATTGCTCCCCATCTAAATAAACACAATGGGGAAGAATGCCTACATGATTATAAATCAAACTGAATGTTCCTTTGCATTTTGGTAGATAAACCTTATCAGTGTTTTTGTGATGTTTCAGTGATGTATACATGCATTCTCAGACATAGAACACAACTTAATGTACAGCAACTGGGATTTGAATTGCTTGACATCAAGTTGGGTTAGTCAGCAACCCTAACTCTTCAACAGATAAAACTCAAGAATGACAAATTGCTTATCTTCTACGCGAAGTATCGGTCCATTTCCTCTTACTGTAAATTATCTTCCCACACCGCAGATAAGGTGGGTGGACCCCCCCACATGTACTACCAGTTTGTTAACTGATCGTCTGTGATACTCAAGTGACTGAGTCAATGGAATCCTAATGAGTCAGATGGTCGACATTATCTTTCCTCATTGACAGGCAGAGACCACTCACTCACTGTCATTAGATCCAGACGATGACAGTGGCAAAAACACTGTCATAGATAATATGTGGGTTGTTGTAAATTCTAAATGGAAACTTTTACATGCACATATCTTTGGTGTCCTGCAGTAATCTAATGTTTCCAGTTTGGCCATTTTTTGCTACGACTGACAGGTGACATCATCACCAAGTGTACAATGTGTTGTCACCCCATCAACAAACCACTCAACTGAAAATGCATTGTGAAATATCAAACATGTACAGGTTATAATGGGCAAATTCTTTTTTTTATCAGTTTTACTGATTTCCAGATTTTTTTAGGAAGCTAAAATCATTTGTGTGTGATTCGTGTTTCTTGCATCAAATGTCTTCAATGCTTCTTTACAGTAGCATTGGCTTTATAATATATTTAACATCAGAGAAATCATCGTTTTGCAAAGCAAAATAGGTGTCTAAACTTATTCTGTGTCCCTACAGAATCAATGTCCACCTCTTTGGGTTCAATACCAAACAGGTAAATATACATTTTGATAAATAATTGCTACTTAAAAATCTGTAATCAATACTTTCTGGATATGAATTTGATCCTCAAAAGTGTTATGATTTTGTAAGAAAAGTTTTCTTGTTTTTTAAAAGGTGGCCATTTGTTATGGAATGAATAATTTAGACAGATATGGAAAATACGATCAAAAAGTAGACTTCTAGTTATAGGAGAGTGGCAGAAGCAAAAATCACACCCACATGGGGTGATTCAACAGCATTACTGCCACAATAATGCTTAACACATTATAGATAGCTGGTAACTGAGATGGTTAGACAAGCCGTATTTGCAACAGTTTTTAATTGACATTTCACAGACTTGAACCTAACCTTCCACTTTGCTCTCCTCCTTCTTGACACTGCCTGAGAAAGACTGGAAGAGTGAAATGTTTGGCAAGCCTTTTACCTGTGCATTATTTTTTTCCCCCCTTTGAACATGCACCATATGTAAATGTTACTGTGTGACTTGTGCATCTCTCTCAGAATTACAACAGTATAACACAACATAACACGCTTTTATCCCAAGCACTTTTCAACACTTTTCAGTATTAAGTGTGTATTCATTTTTAGTAGGCTTTGTGTTCTCAGCTGCAATCCTTAATCTAGACAGTGTCTGTGCCATTCTCCACCCATTGAGCCAAAAATGCCTACTACCATCTCAGTAAAGAAACAAATGAAATCCACTTGAACTGCCCCCTCTCTCTAGAAGTTGCATCAATGCTCTCCTTTTTGTTTTTCTTTTCCTAACAGCAGACCCCTGGTTCAGGCTGTTTGGGGGTCCTGTCACTCAGCCAGCCTCAGTGATGGAGGCGTGGTGGAAGAGGAGGTGGTGGCGGTGGTTGTTGGGGATGTGTGATGTGTTGTGACAGCGGGAGCCAGGGCTGGCGGGCGGTCACCGTGCGGCACCATATTGCCGGGCTCCCCGGGGATGAGGGATCAGCATGCCAGCCTTGCCAAGAAGTGCTAATAGGCGCAACACGTCTTGCTTTCGCACATTAAGGCAAGCGAAGGGTGACAGATCGGAGCTGTGATACTGCCGCCTGTAAAAAAAAAAAAAAAAAAAAAAAGGGCTACACCACCCGTTTGCCATGCAGTGCAGGCTAATGATGAGAACTGCCTAAGTCGAGCGACGTGTCCACCAATCACTGAGTTGATATGTTTGCAGACAGACATATCTCCATCGCTCCCTTGTTACCGAGCAGAGGCTGACGCAGCCTCGCTCTTCACCAGAGTGACACGCACCTCCATACTGCAGCTGACAATAAAGTAAAAAGTGTTAAAATGGGAGCAACACTTGGCAAAGGAAGACATTTACATTCTCACCAGAGCAAGCGAGGTCAAGCGGGGCGCTGCAGGGTGCAACACCTTTGTCACGCCTGTTATCAGAACCCAAAGCTCGGTTGTATTCTGTTAAACCGTATGCTTCACTATGGAGCGGAAATGAGAGCTTCTGCACACTCGTTACTTCCACCTTAGGGGCCATATGCTTGATTTGGCAGGTTCTCCAGCACCTGCCTCCATTTATTTGCCTCAAAGAGTGTTTGGGCCTGTATGTATCAAGTATATTAGAAGAGCAGAAGGAGTGATGTGACCAGTTTACTTCTCCAGTCATAGTGAAGTTTATATTGTTGTATGACCCTTCTGTAACTGATGCACCAAGTGGAAAAGGAGCCAGTTAAAATTGTATAGTATAAAACTTGCCAATGATGCTAGATCAGTATTCCTATTTTTGGAAGCTTGATACATTTGGTTGACACTGCATGCAAAAAATGGTGAAGAATACTGAAGAATACAACAACAAAATGTAATACATATTGTAGAGCTTGACCTTGTATGATAGAACCTTACAAGATTGGAGCAATTATTATTAAAACTCAAACACATAGGGTCCTACCTGGAAACCATTCCTCAAACACAAGGGCCCTCATTTACGAAACGAACGTACGACAGAAAACTGGGCGTACGGTCATTTCCATGCAAAGCTTGGCATTTATCAATTTGGACGTGAGCGGAGGAGGCTACAATCAAATCTCACGTCAAGTCTCAACTCGTGTACACAAGTTTTCCAGTCAGCGTGGACTTGCGGTGCAGCATAGTAAATCTGGCTGAGTCAGAGAACTGTTATTAGACCATATTCTGACTGGCATCTAAGCATATGCAGCCACATATTCATCACTTCAAAATATGTAGCCTATGGCAAAATATTCTATTTTGTAAAGGCCTACATCGACTATGTGTCATATAGCCTATCCCTAACATAAATAGGTATTTTCAAATTGTTTGCAATTAACGGGGTAAGATTAATTTCTCTTTCATTTTGAGATAGCCTACTTGTTTGAGGTCTGACCATTTTTTCTTCACCTAAATGTAAAGAATTGCGATACAAGCTTTATATTAGGCTACTATTATATATATAGGCTATACATATCACGGATGTATAAATGAAATATTCAAACCTCAGCTGGAGTTCGATTGTCGACGGCAACGCTGTTGACCGCAGCAGTGATTTCTTTCCATACTGCATTTTTCCGACTTCCTTTTATGCCACTTTTCAGGCTGCCAAATAGAACTAATTGGTTCAATTGGACTTGAAGAAGACTTGAGAAGTTTCTCTTCTTGGACGTATTACGCATTTCCATGTCGTAAACTCTGGGGGTGAGGCCTCTAAACTGAGAACATTTAGGGGCGTGATATTTAAATGACGATTGTTTTCAGTCGCCACATTTATCAACGCCCGATCATTCTTACGCTGTAATTGGCGAGATATGAACGTTTCATGAATCACACGTGAACCTTGTCGTAAGATGATTTCTGTGCTCGGATCTGCACTGGTTTCTACGTTAGATTGATAAATGAGGGCCAAGGTTCTGAAATGAATTGAAAAAGATTTTTCAAGAGTGATCTTACCGGTTACAGTACCAACCTGGTTTCCCTTGAAAAAGCAATTCTTCCATGTTAATGTCAGTGGGACAAATATGAACTCAATGGTACTGTATGACGCTTCTGAGAGAGCTTTACTCAAAGTATAGAAGAGAACATGGTCTTCAATTTACTTAAGTATAAAAGTAAAAGTAGTCATCTAAAAATGGCGGTCCTCTGTAGAGCGTTACTCTGAATCACAGATGAGAACGAGTCTGCACCTCAAATCACTAACGGTAATTCAAGCAGCTGAATTCAGTCGCTTTGGTGAACAAGCTGCCAAACACATTTGGCACTTGATCAGCTGCTTCCGGGGTGGACGCTCTCTGATGTGGAGAATTAAAAAAAACAACAAAAAAACAAATCAGTGGATGGTTTCCCGAGAGTAACGAGTCTGTTTTGAAAATTTAAAAATATTGATTTTTCTTTTGAAACGTAGTGAGTAAAAGTAAAAGGTCTTAGGTGAAAGAAAAACTTGCGTAAAGTAGAGATACTTGAAAATAGAAATGACAGCGAGGTAGTCGTTCAGTTGCAGTTGAATGTAGTGCTGACAGTAAAAAGTGTGACTTCTTAGGCTCTATTCTTATGCTGACAGTGGTTTGACCCTGAGTGGCTGCCTTGCACCATTTGTAGTGGATAATGTGTTATGGATAAGCACATGACAACATATGCCATAAGTGGATGTAGCGGGACATTGCAGGAAGCTGATCCTTTCTCTCTCTCACTAAATGTTTCATACAGGATTCCTGAGGATGAGAACCATTGCATTGGCGCCCTAATGTAAAATTAGAGAATACACATGAAAATGAAATTAATGATTTATGGAGAGAGTGGCTCACCTCTCTGTCAACCGTAATGTTTGTGGAGCGACCAATCCCTGCGTCTCTACGGCCCTGAGGAGGTCACATAGACTGACACACACACCCACACTTGTTCAGTACAGTATGTTTATATACTTGTAATATATGAACACATACGCACAGAAACTCACACTTCATTAGAGTATGTACTTTTACTTGCAAACATGCATACACAACTGGTGTATATTTCATACACAGACACACATCAACACAACGTTGTTTTTTATTTCAGCCTATAATGTAGGTCAACTTAGGTCAATTGCTCTATAACACACACATGTGCCAAAATAGGAAAAAATCACTAATTAACCCCAAAGGACACAAAATTGAATTCATGCCATTGATTTGTGGCACTGCAGCTTATTGATTTGTTGTGCCTGATATATCAGAGCTTAACCCTAAATAAAGATGAGCAGGCTCTCTTCTTCTTCTATGTGCAGCGCTAAGGAGGATGAGGAGTAAAACATAAGGGTGCAATCCATGGTGTTATCCACTTAGCACCATTCACTATTAAGCCTACCCACTGGGCACAATGTATGTTCTCTCATCTTGTCTATATTTCTCTTTGTTTTTTCCCCATAACAACCTGACAAATAAACCTGACTGTCTTCACTGGCAAGCTGGCAATTCTGCTATGGCTATATTTTTGACTCGTCTATCACTAACCACCCCCCCCCCCCCCCCCCCAACTGCCTTTGACGCCTAGTGTCCCCGGGGCCAACGCTCTCCTTGCGCTGTGCTGTGAGTGAGCGAGTGCCATCAATATGGGTGAGTTGCAGAGGTCGCCGGTTCAAACGCAGTTCACCGCGTCACGCCGACACTAACCGTGCCTCTATCTGGCACGAGTGTTTGAGTGTCACAGTGTGTAAGTGTGTGTGTGTGTGTGTGTGTGTGTCGGGATGTATGCATGTGTGTGCAGAAGTGTGTGTGTGTGTCTGGGTGTGTGAATGTGAGTGTGCTGGTTTGTGTGTTTTCATGGCACTGACTATGTGTTTGCGAGTACATGTATAGTATGTGATGGCGTTTGTGTGTGTTCAGCTGTGTGTGTGTGTGTCTTAGTGAGTGTGTGTGTGTCTTAATGCGTGTCATCATGTATGTGTTTTGGCTTGTGTGTTGCTCAGCCACAGCAGCCGGGGTTTCGATCTCTGTCCTGGGCCTGCTGCCAGTTGACATAATGAACATGTTCTCACTGGGGCATGTGGGACATTAACACTGATTCCTACTAACAGCAGGTGGTGGATGTGTGTCTGATCAGTGGTATCACTGTATATCACTCAATCACTGGTAGGAACATTTTGTCATGCATAAATCATTATTATGATAGTAATCATATGGTTTGATTGTTCATTTAACCTATTTTTCTATTTTTATTGCACTAGGAGGAGGTGAAGGTGAAGGTGAACTAGACTGACCTGTAAAACTGAACCAGGATTGGTTGTGAAACATTGAGCTTCTTCAATTGCTGCAAGAGGATGGGCTATCTTAGAGTAATAGTGCTGTTCATCATTGTTATTTATTCATCAAAAGGAATCACAAAAAGTGTGAGTTTCAATCAGTAGTGGGAATATTTGTGTGTGAATAATATGTTTGCCTTCTTTACTGAACTGAAGAGATGTGGCTTTGTATTGAATATAGCGTATGTCATTACACTGTGTAATAGCTTTTATTTTCCACTCCATATTGATAATACTGTATGAGAGAAGTATAGAATTGGCAGCAATGGATCAGTCATAACCTGCTTCTGAGTTCAGGTCAGAAGTGTGTGGCGTTAAAATAGTATTTGTAAATGATTTTTTTAGTTGTATTTGTTTTAGCCTACTTAGAGTACAAAATGGTTGGGGTTTACCTCTAGATATGATACAGATAATGTCAAGAAAGTTATCAGAAAAGCTTACTGAATTGACTTTCAAATGCTTCCCTGTGACTGTCTAAACTATAAAATTCAAGTAGGTTAAATGAATGCTAAGAAATATCATTTGGTGAGAGATGAATTACAGTACAGGTTGGGCCAACTGTGTTCTGTGGTTTCTGTGGTTTATGTGGCCACCTAGTGGGCTGCTGAAATACTTCCTACATGGAAACAGAGCGTGGGATGGACGCCCAGGATCTGAATTGTGAAGTGAAGAAGTACTACTTCCTACATGGTTTCTGTACTGATGCTACACTGTTGCTTCATTGTTTGCTTCAACAAGAATTATTTTCAAAAACCCCTGCATAACCCCATGCAGGTTGGCTTTCAATTTCTGGCCAAGCCTGAAAGTCAAGAATCACAATATATTTAAAAATCAATGATTGTATATATATATATATATAATTCCTCTTATGTCATAAAAATAGATATAGACATAGGCATTTATACATGTAGATATATACATAATGTAAATGTATATAAGGTTAGTGTTAATAATAAGGAATAAGTTGTAGTTAGTGTTCAGGTGAGATTAGGCTTATAATCAACATTTTAGTTACATTTCAGATGAGTTCTGGCTTTGCAGTTTGGCCGGAAATTAGCAGACAAGTAAGAGAGATGCACAGGGAACTTCCATAATGACTTCCACCATATTAAACTCTTAGATGAGTCAGTGATGATCAGTTTCATTTTGTACTAATAACTAAAATGCAAATGTGAAACACACAAATCAGTCCCTCCCCAAAATATCATTCAGAATACTTTATACTTCTGGTTCCAGTGGCTTTATGCGGGCTCTTAAAATATTGTTGCTTTGAGTCTTTGACCCTTTCATCAATTTATTTTTACAGTATAATATGTGTCTTGCCGATGTTAAAATATTTTAAAAAAGTGCTACCACAATATTGCACTTATGCTTGCAACTACATGTGTACTGTCAGGACTTTGTACTGTATGATGTAGTTTGTGGTTAAAGAGAGACTGTTAAAGCTTTTTTGTAAGTCTTGGGGGAAGAGAACATTTGCATACAAGTACAACCAAAGCCTTTCACTACTGACAACTGAGCAGTGACAGACAGTCTTGAGATTAGAACCTACAACCAGCAACTTTGTGGTCAAATTCCTGTTATACCATACTGGATCCCACCACTAATACTGCCCAATGGTGCTCAGTGGCAGCGCATGGGCGGGGCAGACAGGGCAATTGCCCAGGGCGCCACGCCACTAGGGGTGCCAAATTTGCCCACACTTGTCTTAATTTGATTGTAACTAGGGTGACACTGGATGACACAGCATAAATACATTTGTCACAATCTACAAATAAAGAAAGTAACCTACTATGCTTTTGGAACATTGTGCTCCTTGTTTTACTGAGACTGAGTTACAGCAACAGGTTGAGTTCTACTCCCAGTCTATCTCCCAACCTGCTCCCGACGAGTAGGTTTGAGTAGCTTTAAGTCTCTTTCAGTAAAGTAATACTAAAAATTACACTACGTGAGTTGATTTAAGTGACATGAGACACAACTGGGGAGGATTTACTAAATTGTTTTGAATGTAGCGTAATGTATTAACCAATCAAGGGCGATGTGTGTGTGTCGGATAGGCCTTGCAGGTTATTTTCATGGCTTTTTGCTGGGCTGTGCTTTTTACATATTTACTGTGTTGTTTTCCTTTGTTTTAGGTTGTGTATTTAGCAATTGGCAATGTGTGATGATGGTTAACGGGACATGCACGTTGCGCATTTGGCATTACATAATGGTGACAGCATATGACAATTTGGCAACAAAATACATATCAGGAATGAAGTAAATATTCACATTCACAAAAAATGTCATAGTAGATGATCCTGTTTTTCTAGTTTTGCATGGCAACGTTGTGTGTGTGTGCGTGTGTGTGTGTTTGAGAGAGCGAGAGAGAGAGAGAACTGATTGATGCTATGGGTCATTGTGTGGCAATAACAATCATATACTTATATAAATTGTATAATACCCCCCCCGCCCCCCCAGCACTGATGGTGCTGCTTCTTAATAGTTCATGTTCTAGTTAGAAGAAGCACTATAGACTTTCCTGATGAGTTGACGCAAACAAGAGCAGTTAACAAGGTATTTGTGGTTGATGTGGTACACCATACAGTAGTCTAAAATAGGTATAACAAGTAAAGGGACCTGTAGTAGCTTGTCAATAGGATGTCAATGTTGTGTTAATATTGATAGACCACAACATAGAAAGAATATTCACTGGTGTTAACCGCACTAAGTCTTTTTTGTCCACAGAATGCTTTTTTTTTTTTTTTTTTTCCATCTGAGCTTCATGAGATGGGGTATTGAATGAATTTAAAGTGAAAACTAACTATATTGATGCTATTTATCATTTGGTGTAATATTCTTTTAAATTAAATTTTCATCAAAAGAATTAAACAATTTATTACAAAATAATATGTTATGTTTTATGCTTTTAATTTTACAGGCATGTTGATATATTGATGAGTAACTGCATGAAGTGGATAATATGTTTAAACATTTATTATGGGTTTTTAAAGTTTGAGTTCCCCTTGAAATAAATATTTCATGTTGGAGAACATAATTAAAATTTACTCTATGAATACTATAAACATTTTAAATGTTCATAACATCCAAATATTTCAAATATTCTGAATATTTTGAAAATATAAACACTTAAAATACCAACATCTACCACATAACTTTAAAACCAGAAAAATCCCAATTTATTACAGCTTAATTAAACACTGTAATTGTATCACCAACACCAGTCAAACTAAATCAACTGAATAAGAAACATTTTTGTGCACCTGTTTAAACACAACATGCAAGAAATGCTGCCTTTACTTGCTACATATTATTGAAAACATCAGAGTAATTAGAAAAAAAACCCCCACTGAGTTCTAAGAATTGTGTGTTTTTTTGTGTGTTTGTGTGTGTGTGTGTGTATGCATGTATTTATGTGTGATACACATATGTGTGTGCGTATCTGTGTGTGTGTGTGTGTGTGTGCGTGCATATATGTGCATTTGTCTATGCATGTAAGCATGCATGATGCTTGTGTGTGGGTTTGTATGAGTGTGTGTGTGTATGTATGTATGTGCGTGTGTGTGTTTGGGTGTTTATGTAAGTATAGAGGAGTTGTTTTTAATCAGTGAGCAAAAGGTTCTGCTTTTCAGCTCTTTTTGACCGGGTACATGTGGTTTTTCTCTGGTACCTCTCCTTCACTGCATGCATGTGCTGCCTAGCCGCTCATACTAAGTTTAACAGGGTTTGTGGTTTTGTGGCCCGGATGGGTGGGTGCATTTTTCATGTTCCTGAAGCAGGCTATGCCTCGAGGTTAGCGGCACAGAGCTAAAGCTGTAGGAAACAGGCTTGGTATGGGGGCTGAGAGGGGGAGGCCGAGAATGAGGTAAACAAAACTAACTTGGGTCCATTTCTCAGAAAAAAGGGGCCAAGTGATTATTTCTCTGCACAGAGTAGGAATTTAAGGCTTTGAAGTTTTGTATATATTTAGGACAGAAACACATTCAGATAAGTTATGCAGAGATGCATAGGCTGATTGATCTACTCTGAAATGTACTAGACGTGGTCTGACAATGTTTTGTGAGTGAAGAGAAGAAGTATAAACTCTCTGCAAAACTGGTGCTGAACCAAAGTAAAATTAGAATAAAGAAGGATGTTTTCCGCACACAGTATACAGCTGTCCTGTGCTTTTATTTTACCCACACTGACTACAGCAACGTTTCACCCAAGAAGGGCTTCATCAGGTTACAGGAAATGACACATGCAACACTTACATAGACCCATCCATCAGTGCGTCAGTGGCCATCCAGGTGAAAACAGAGGGCTCCCATATCTACGGAGAGAGAATTTTAGGTTAAAACGTCATAATCCTGAGCAATATGCAATATTAAAAACTGCCGGGTTATATCACATTACAAAATAACTAACACAAAAATGCTAAATATAACATGCATACAAGAATACAGACAACAATAGACTTATATAAAAGATATACGTATATGATTCCTGTGGAGATGTGCGGACAACATCCTTCTTTATTTAGATTCAAGAATCACCAATCCATCAAGATCGAGATATAATTTGCTGGATGGATAAACATCAAAAGTGAAAATGTCATCGTCGCTGTCGGGTAAAAACCTTACATCTCCAAAATGTCAACTTTTCAGGAACTAGGCCTTGATTTAAGCTTGAACACCGTGCATTTTTCAGTGTATCCAATGAGGTTTGAGGAGTTTTTTTATCAGACCAAGGGGTGTAGAAATCCTTCAAGTTAAAATATGAAAATCATCAAGATTGGAGTTATGAGGTTTTCACATGACAACAGCGATTTGCTCTAAAAATGTATTGTAATGTCATGTAAAAATGTACTAAAATCTGCTGTTGAATACAAAGCACATACGCTGAGCTGATAGAAGAGGCAGAGCATGTTGACATCTCCTCCAATCTGTTCCGTTGCTGTGCAGACTATAGAAGCGATGACATGAGTGCAGTGTGCAATATTGGCAGCAGCTGAAGTGAGCGGGGGGGTGCTGAACACGTTTTCACAGCCAGCTCAGGGCTCTCAGTGAGGAGTCAGCAGCAGCAGGCCGGGCTCGCTGAGACTAATGAACACCATGATTACCGCTTCTCAGGAGTCTGCTGGCTGCTGCAGCAGCATCAGCACACACACACACCCACTTCCCTCACAGCTTCTGTTTGTGTGTGTGTGTGTGTGTGTGTATTGAATCTTGTTGTGAAATCTAATTTGGGTGTCTACCAGTCCACCAGTAAATAGCGATGCTTGAATTTCACCTGTCAAGTGGTGATGTATTTCTGATACGATGACGACATCACCATGAAATTTGAAAATTGAGTAAAAACATCTTAAGACTCGACTGCAATTTCACAACAGGTGATTTTAAATGCATAATTCTAATGAATAATTCATTAAAAAGTGTAAATCATTGCTAGAATCAACAGGATTGCACAACAAGAAATTAGAGGTGGAGTTATGAAAATGTGGAGTTATGAAATTAATTCATTTAAATTTTTTGGTTTGGGATGTGTGCATTTGTGAATGTGTGTGTGTGTGTGTGTGAGAGAGAGAGACCGAGACAGACAGAGAGAGAGAGAGAGAGAGAGAGAGAGAGAGAGAGAGAGAGAGAGAGAGAGAGAGAGAGAGTGTGTGTGTGTGTGTGTGTGTGTGTGTGTGAGAGAGAGAGAGCTTCCATCCCTACTCCCTTCTCCCTCTCTTGTCCAGATTTAGCTCTGCAGTAAGACAGCAGACAGACTGCCCCTCATTTGGCCTGATAACTGAATATATTTTCTCATTCAAATATATGCAGCAGTTGGTTTACGGTAGCAAAAGTAATTTTAAAGCAATATTTCCACTTCTAAAGGTGTTCAAATAGCATTGAAATTGCATGAGCACTCCTCAAGTAGTTGAACTATACTTTTTACCCAGATCTATGCTTTTGAAATGAAATGTACACAAACTGTATAGCTGTACAAATAACTATATGTTGTATGTGCTTCAAAAGCTCTAATCTAACACAGTGTATGTGGTATAAGTTTCACCAAAGAAAGAAGAAGTGAAATACTGCGATCAGCATTATTTGACCATAAAGAAACCACTTCTGCAGGCAGATATTTCAGTGCAAGTTCCAGTTTATTTTTCAGAATATTTACAGACAGAGAGAAAAAAAATGAGTCTTTATGTAACACTTTTGTTGTTTTCTTTTTTTGTTTTACACACTTGTAAAGTCCTTGAATGCCAGTAGTGTTATTCCACCATACAAATGCCTTGGCCATTACTTCTCATTAGTGTTTCATTAGCTCTTTGACAGTTGTGGAGAGTCTATTAGCACTGAGGTCTCCATGGGGGCTCCACGTTACCCAGGAGAGCAGCCTGACTCACATAGTTACGTGCTGGAGGCTGGGTCTATACAGGAATGAAACATCAGATTTTTTTTTTTTTAACCCTTATGGAACTCAGGGCTGATCTTTGCTGGATTTGTGAAGACCCAGCCTTTTGTCTCCTGAGTTAATCGAAGGGAGGTTTGCTTTTGCCATGAGACTCTCAAAATGACTCAGGTTGGATTTTCACAGTAATGAAATATCTGATTTTAATCTTATGCTATACGGATCTGATCTTTTTTACTTTTAATCTCCTGTGTCAGCCGAGGAGGTTTGCTGTTATGAGATAAAAAAAAAAAAACAAGCAAAGAGAGACAAGATGATTTCAGATTTTGCAATTGACTCTTTGATTTGTTTTGTCTCTTGACAGTGGTGGGTACAAAGATTGAAAAAAAATATATTGAAAACCTGGACTAGAGGTCATTATCTTCGTGGACGGTGTGTTACATGAAGCACAGCTTGTGTGTGTGTGTGTGTGTGTGTCCAATGCACCGATGAAGCACAGAGTGGTGCAGTATATACATCTGACTGTGTCACATTGTGAGCTGATATGTGGTGTTCGTTCTGCATTGCAGCTGCTGGTCAACAGATTTTGGTTGTGAACGTCCTCAAAACCATTAACTTCACCACAGCGTCTCCTTCCACACTGACATGAACATGAAACCCTCAACTGGTAACGGTCCTTCGTTTTCATATACAGCAAATAATTCACTCGTCTTTGGTTATGAACAGATACAGATCCTCCGAGTGAAGACATCCAAAAAAATAAAATACACATACTTTGTAAAATCTTTGTACACTGCATTTAAATGTTTCCACTGTGAAAACCTCAAGTTCACAAACCACAAACCACACTCCAACTCCTTAAAACCACATGTAATTAAGCTGCAGTCGTTCTTTAAGTCAAGTCAGAATATATTATTTGCAATGAACCTTTATTTCTTGACTTTAAGTCACAATAAAACCGCATCTCGAGAGCATCTTGTTCCTTAATGTGATGTATTTTCCTGTTGAAACAGGATGTTGGGGCGGGACATAACATGAGGAGGGATCATTCCAAAGTGTAAACCAATGGGATTTCAGTTGGGGAGGGAAAGGCAGTTTTATTTGACTGGAGGGGTGGGATTGTTAAAAATCTGTGATGGTTTTATTGGTTAGTACACGATGAAGTCATCACTTAACATTTTCTGTTTGTTTTTTTTCCAGGAAGTAAAAAGTAACAAGTTTTTGATATAAAAAATACCATTAAATAAATTGACATAAATTGTCAAATAGGTATACGGTATGATACTTAAAATGAGTTAAAAAGGCGAAAAAGTCAGTTTTCACTTCAGTGTGACTCTAAAGATTTCAAATGCAGTTGAGTTACTTGTGATTTTAAGTTGACTGAGTAAAGGTGTACTAGTGAGGAAGTAGGTCATCATGTAACATTGCAGCAACAGACTGACTGAACTTGCACATTTTGTTTGATTGTTGTGCTTCTTTCCCTCTGTGCTGCACAATAAATTGGACCAAAAAAGTGTGAGATACTTATTATAACAGCTGGATTCTCTATAATAACTGAAACCTTCAGACAAACAACCATATACGTACGTTTGTGTTGATTTTCTTTTTAAATACCCCATGCACTTGTTGTATAGTCAGTCCAGATAATTTGGTGTTACACATCACATAGCCTGAAAGTGCTCAGCTGTCTTTAATCATGAACGTGCAAAACACTCCGACACTAGAAATGAGATCTGAAGATGTCACTCATCTCGCAACTTCAAACAGACTGCTATGTTTTTTCATCCGAAGGCTGTGATTGCAGTTGGATATTAGTTCACTAGAGGACATGTCACTACATACCGAATAAGAGAGGAAAACTGTAGGGTAGTACTTGTATATAACTCGCATATAATTCATACTTAGTGTGGTTTTGGCTAGGATTATATATGGATTTACAGACGCTCCAATTTGAAGTTGTTGAATAGAGTACATGTTGCATTAGGCTTACACGCTTGCAAAATATCTGTCTGTACACAGCTTTAAATATTTTTTTTACACAGAGTGATATAGGAACATACATACAGTATAGAATAATTGGGAGTCATAAAAGCCCTCATTGATTTACTGGTACAATATGTCCGTACTGCCTTAAAGTTTTCATTGTACAGCTTGTGATGTTGTTTAATGACGTGATACTCTTTTCATCCCCACAGGGAAATTCTCTTTTCTCTTGCCTACTCGTATGTACCTCTGCGCTATCTGCCCTAATCTACCCCATACCACTTCATCAATAGTTACAAACCAGTTTAAATGCATGAGCGGGTGTGTGCAGGGACAAACCCTAACTTAGAAACTGCATGTTCAACTGAAATCTTTAAATTAGCTGACATCAGTTTAACATTTTCTTTTTTTTTTTTCCAAAAAAGTTCAAGTCACACAAGCGGATATCAAGTTAAGATTCCACCTGTGAGAAAAATGAAACCCATGTATCAAAAGAAGAATATCATCATCGCCCGAACCCTGCAGAGCTAACTTTGCTGACTGGAGATGATGTTTCAGGTATTGAATCTCCGTGATAGAAATACACTACAAAGCCTGCCACTTTTTTCTTAAAGCAGGTCAGGAAGTCTTGTAACCACAGATCCCTTGCAGCCAGCTGTATTTTTTGTTGGGTGGTCTGGGCAGTCGTGACATCAAAGTGTTTTGAAGCTCAGATCTCTAGGAAGACTGAGGAGAATCCCAGTTGATACTTTAAAGTCTTTATACAGAAAAATATCCCATGCCAACAGTGGAAGGAACTCAACCTTCGACTCCACTATATACAGCAGTGTGCAAGCACATGGGAGATAAATGTCACCATCATGAGACATGTGGTGCATCACCATTTGCAAAAATATATCTTAATTTTTTTTTTTTCCTTGTTACTTACAGGTAGACAATATAAGTAGTAAATTATACATGGAAATATATGGGGAACTGAAAACAGATATACTGTATAGGCTATGCTAACTTAAAGTGCTAAGATACTTAGATTTTTGATCAGGCCGCAAGCATAAAGGTATATTCTGACTAAAATGTTCCCTCCACTTGTGGAGAAATCACATCAACACCAATGCCCCGCCCTGCAGGGCATCATCAAATCTACATTAGGATGAATCCGCCTTTAGTCAATCAAAAAAAATATTTTGACATTCACATTCTCCAACTCCTGATAATGTGTCGGTAGAGATGTGAGATATTTCCAGTGGAATGTTTTACGCTTTCTAAATTGCCATTGAAACGCACTTCCTGGTTTCACAGAAAAGCAAACTGGCATCAAACCCTGATCTACAGACAGTCAGTCATGTGTCACCACATTACAATCACAGTGCCACTCTCTCCTAACTGCATCATCAAAAACTTAAAATCTATTCAAGTGGCCAAGCCCTTAAGCTCCCACCCATACGCCTCTGTTTTGTCTGTCGGATCAATTCAATAAGCCAACTGCTGGATATCCAGACTATTGTCTTTGGCATGTACTGCACATGCTCCACTGCAAAACGCTGTACATATGTGAGATAGAAAATTTCAAAGCAGGTATATTTAAAGTTCAGTGGTTGTGAGTGTATTGTGTCAAAATAGAACAGCTCAAAGGTGCCTCAAGTCTCCCTGATCATTCATTGATGTGGAACTAACGTTTGACATGTAGAGCATCTAAACCTGCCAAGCTCTCACTCACCCTCATCTTCAGCAAACCTTGCTAAAATGAACTGTTAAACTACACCGTGAAATAAAACAAGACAATACCTGAAACCGTCACACAACAATGCTCATGACAAAGATATCAGCAACCAGAGCCACTGATTAGATAAGAGTTGGGCAGAGCTGCATTAAGGGTAATCAGTAAAGGACTGCACATGTGTACTCACTAATCCAACACTGACCCAGGTTAAAGTACTGTTGCCCCTGTCCCATATCGGACCTCTATCACCCATAGCTAACTAGTTTGCGCCATAAACGGATAGTCTGTGATTCTAAATTATGACTTTCCCCTTTGGCCAGGTCTGCCAATCTCTTACTTAATCTATAAGAGAGTCTGGCAGCGACAGAGAGCGGAGGTGTGTGCAGGCCAGTTGCCATGGCGATCAGATCTTGCTGTTCTCCAGGTGGGAGTCGATGTGCTTGATGAGGGCATCGTCAGGGTAACCGACAGGGAAAATCAGCTGGCACAGAGGGCAGCTACGCATGTCACTCTCCTCCGTCTCCATCCACAGCTGCAGACCAAAACACAGGCACGCACACACACGCACACACACACATACACACACACACAACCAGTCAGCAGGATAAATCATATTTAGACCACATTTCACTCACGTCACTGGGTCATATTAGTATTTAAGTGGGAGGCAATCAAAAAGCACTAGACACTAGGTGAGCAATCACTTTTGACTCACAGTGAGTGTACAAAACATTAGGCCCACCTGGTCTTTCCATAAAATACATTAACTAGGTGAGTCCAGGTGAAAACTCTCATTCTTTTATTGATTTAACCTTTAATTGACTTCAGTGTAGATGAAGGGGAAGATATTGGCAGAAGAAGGAAGCCTTGAGATGACTGAGACATGGAATGTGAACTAGCTGCACTCGGTGGATAGGGTCTTGAGGTTAAAAAGGTAACACAGAATTTCCTATGCACCAGCTCAGCACACCATGGCAGTGTCAAAGTGACACAGAACAATTGTTTCAAGATGTGTCACTGTTTCAGCTTGAAGGTTTCAAATCCACCAGTAAAACTCAGTTTTACAATTATTTTGCATTGAACTCACATTGATTGAGGGCCAGGACTGAGCATGCTCTGCTGACAGGTACGCTGGCGGGTGGCAGCTGAGGGTGTTGGGCCGCTGGGGGATGGGGAAGGCTGAGCAGGACGCAGGGCCTCTCATGATGCCACTGGGCACAGCGGCAGAGGGCACGCCCAGCGTCCGCGGCGGGCTGATGGGATGCGGGCAGGTCCACTCCTCCTCGTCCTCGGAGGACTGCGGCGGCTGGGGGGCCGGTGTGGACGGGGGAGGGGGCTCAAAATGCAGGTGGGACACATCAGACAGCGGGAATGGCATCTCCCTCGAGAGGCGCATGGAGCTCTCCACGAGGCCCCCGTCTCCTCCTGCAATGCCCTGATGGGGAGACGGGGAGCCTCTGAGTCCGCCGTGAGGAGAGCCTGCGTGTTGGGACTGCTGCTTTGGGTAGCCCTCGATGTACGGCCGGGGCTTGGGCAGCGTGGAGACGGGGTCCAGGGTGAAGCGGGGCGGGCGCTGGTAGGCCGAGGGGTCGGCGACCTCAGAGTAGCTGCGGCGGCCCTGGAAGCTGGCCCTCAGATGGTGGCTGGGCGGCCGGCAGGAGTAAGATGCCGGGCCGTCGTTGACGTCCAGCAGGGGGGAGCGGCGGTGCATGTCCGGGGAGAGGCGCTGCAGCACCGGGGAGCGTCTCTGGGGGATTGGGGAGTGGTGCGGAGGAGGAAGGACCGGGGAGTGGCGCTGTGGGATGGGCGAGTGGCGCTGAGACACTGGAGAGTGGCGCTGGTGGTGGATGGGAGAGTGAAGCTGGACTGAGGACACACACAGGGAAAACAAAGCCATATGTAAAAACAGTCAAAAAAATCATACAAAAACACACAGTTACGCAACCTGGCAAGCTATTACTATGAAGAGTTGCCAACACATAAGGGAGATATTTCCGAAAGTCAAAACACATCACAAAATTGGTACCAAAACAGTCAACTACACAATTTGATCTGGTTGTTACTACAAACAGCTGTGGACAAACTGGAAACATCCCTTAAGTTAAACAGCTTGTATGGGCATGTACAAGCAAAATGGCATAAAAAAGGTTATGTAGTTGTCACTGGTAAAAAGCTCATAGAATGAATAAAGCTCATTCCAGGAGAAAATGTCATTGGTTCACAGCTTTGATTATGCTCCAATATGACATTCACTTAACAGCTACCGCTACTCTCTCTGGTATATCAACTGCTCTCTTGTTGTTCAGCTTTAGCAATTCAAATATGCATTTGATCAGAAAACATTCACAACAATCTTGACAAAATAAGCCCTCCCATAGATGCTGCACCAAGACATGCAGTTATTATAAATGCATACTAAGTTCTTGTATTTATTCCTAAGGAGGTGGACCTGTACTTGTGCAGTACAATAGTTAGTGTTTCCTGTACTTAGAAGATTGCCATCAGCCGAATAAGACTTGTATGTTGATGAGTCAGTCACCTCTTTAGTCACCACTTCAGCATTCAGCTACGCTTCCCATATCAAAGAGGAAACATCATTTATGGCTGGGTGGTTGAGGTGTTAAAAGGGAGGGGGTGTTTATGCTCTCAAACTCTGAGCCTCCAAATGAGGAGAAAACAACCAATTGGGAGTATTCAACTGACATTTAATGTTACAGTTTAACCCGCAGGAGAACTTTATGGCACTTCCCTGATGATTATTTGAATGATTCATAAAAAAATCCTTTTTTCTCATGAAGAGCATTTGTTTTGTTGTTAGTGATTAGCCTAAAGAATCTTTTAACTAATTAAGCGTAGGTGCCATCCAAGTCAAATTTTCTAGATTCATGTGACAAAATCTCTGGGAATAAATATGATGGAGGATTTTAAAACCCCAGTCATTTTACAGCATTTTCCCACCCTTAACTTCATAAAACTGTATGGACATACATTCATTTAAACGTAAAACTCGAACATAATTCATTCAGAGGTTTGCCTTTGAGGATGATATGATTTCTTAGTCAGTCTTTAACAGAAATCATCATCATTAATGAAGGCCCGCTAGGCATCATTTTACACTTTATACCATTCACTGCACAATAAAGGTATTGCCTGTGATGCTTTCTAGTTTGTGGTAGATAGTAGACATAGTTGTGAGACATGAGCTATGTGTGTGACTTAGTGCAGGAAGAGAAAGGTGTTGCTACTGTTCGGCAGTTGTTAGTTGCACGCTACAATAATGTCTGCTTTAGTTTCTGTCTTTACTATTAGCCTTAAGTGGCAAGGCTGCAGCAGCAAAACAGAGACAGCAGTTTCTTACATAATTAGAATAGTACAGTCAAAAACATCAGCTGCTTAAACCAACAAATTATCTTGAGGGATTTAGGGATCCCCATGGAACTTGGACCATGATCTCAATATATTCATAGTATTTCATTTAAATAGACACATTATACATTTCCATGCCCTTAGAAGAGAGTATCAGATCAGATTTGTATTTATTATGTTTTAGTTTATAGAGAAAATTTTCAAATGATTTCGGTGAAATTTACATATAAAATGGGATTCCAACTCAAGTCATCCTCATATACACTATGATATAGAGGTTACAATTCTCTTCCAAAAAGAACAAACAGATTGAGAGGATGTTGACCCACGTTTGCCTGATAATTGATGTATTCTATATGGGTAAATGGGTATAAATGGGTAAAACGCTAACCTGGGCTAGCCTGCTCCTGTGAGGCTTTCCTCAGGATCTCTGTCTGCTTGGAGCTTAGTGCTTGGAGGCGTCCCAGCTCCTCTGTTAACTCTGTGTAGGCCAGAGCCAAATTCACCCTGGAGGGAAGAGGAGTGGAGAGGAGGTAATTATGCAATCATTATAATCATTATCATTACAATATGGTACAAGTGGAATTTTAATTAAATACAACTAAAACTACAAACAGTCTAATCTCTGTTTAATCATTAAAACTGCATAGCATTGTTGGAAGTTAGTCAAAGGCTTCAATGTGCCATGCGTGAATAGAGATTCTCAGAAAGATGTATGGGGTTTCTTGCATAACTAAACTACAGTAATCACATACTGAGAGCTGAACTGCATCACGACTCCATGTTGCTACTTCATCTTCTCCTCCTCACAAACTGAATGACTACTACAACAGCACATTGCCTTGTGTATGAAATGCCTTGCCTTACAGTACTGATGAAGACATGCGAGAGCAAATTACAGCGCGTGATTTAAGTGCATATAAAATCACACCATTTCATGCAAGACGTGCCATGTCTCTCTCTGGGGCCATGTTGACAGAGCAGCTCTATTTCAAGAACCATAAACAAGGCCGGATTACTTGCAGGCTTTTGTGTCTTAACCATGGCAACGAGCCATCTTTGTCTTAACTCATTAGCTTTAAGGACTGAAATTGTTCTGAACTGTTGGAGGGAAAATTATAATTTGTTTTTGGCAAACCCAAAATATAAATGACTGCAAAGCAAGGATTACTAAAATGGCGTGGTAAAACTTCAAGTATATACTCTGAATAATCTGGCAAAAGGAACAATAACAAACGTAACTGACTACTAAACGTCTATAGATGGGATAAAGAGTGTGATAGTTATGTAGTTAAAAACAGAGAGACAGAGGAGGTGTAAGACACATTCTGGTAGAGGTGGCTGTTAAGATGGGAGGAAAAACCAGTAGCTAGAGTTGTTGCCAATGCCTACAACCCTCAAATCTGATAAGGAACATCTTATCTAAAATGTCTAACCAATTTCTCTAAAATCCCCAGTCTTGACTTGAACTTGACTCATTCCAACAGTGATGGTGGTAGATTAGAGCATTAATTACAAGATGGGGGTGAAACTAACAGGAACACTTATGAGAAAGCATTTCAGATTTCTATTTGGCAAGCAGTTTACCTGGCGAATTCAAGTAATTATTGTGTCAAGATCTCTAAAAATGAAAATCACTTTGATGCATCTGTCGAAAAAATTTACAGCCCTTAAATAAATAGTGCAAATGGAAAATGTTTTGTTTCATTCCACCTGTCCCCAATTCTTAAACTACAAATGAAAGCGACACTTTCAAAAATAAAAAAAAACCTTGAGTCAAAAACAACTAATTTCCCAGTAAGACACCTTTTGACAGGGACAACCTGAATGTCTTTTTCACAAATAGTCAGACACTGTGGTCTTTGAGAAGAGACGGGAGAGGAGAGGACGCTGCTGTAGATGAGTACCAGGTTGTTGCCAGTCTCAGATCTGATAGGGCACATCCTATCTGAACCAATATAACAAAACCGTCTCTTGCTTGATGAGAATCTGACTCAGCTCATTCCTGTTTAGTGATGTTTAGAGATGGTGGCAGATAGAAAATGACACACAACCCTTTTGCATATCCTGGGGATTTCAGCGGCATAAATAGGAATAGACATGAACTTGTATTGCAATCACCAGCAAAAAAAACACTTATGTATCCAGCCTACACAGCAGAAAAAAACGCACACTGTCAAATTAAAAATGAGTTCCCCAGCAAACCCACACACTAACTTAATTGACTCTTGCCTGCCGCTTTTGTGTGTGTGTGTGTGTGTGTGTGTGTGTGTGTGTGTATGTGTGTGTGTGTGTGTGTGGAAGATGGAACACTGTGCTACCTCCAGATGAACACCTCATATTATTTTACACCTTACAACTGGCAAATATCTGCAAAGACAATGCACCGTGCAAAAACACGTTTGCTATCCTGTTACTTTGTAGTTGTTGTTGTTGTTGTTGTTGTTGCATGACACCCTTCTAGATTAGCGCTAATTAAACTGTTCTTCACAAATTCTTAAAACCAGGAAACAGCACTGCAAGTACATCACCACAAATTAATTAAAAAGGAAGTCTGGGACGTTCATTTCGGGAGAGAGGGGAAATTACAATTCGAAAACTTAACTGTGCGAAAAAAACCTGAAGCTAAGTCAGAACTTCCACCGGTTAGTGGGCCTTTTATGACGGGACCCACTTAGATTTCCACCAACCTGCTATGACTCAGAAAGACAGAGTGGGATACCAAACCCCCTTCATCACCCACCTTAGCAAAGCCATCTTCAACACCCTTCTGTGCACCTCAAGGAGGAAGAGCATAGTGACAACAATGCCAAGGCAAGGCGTCATCTAAGAGGCTTTGCATAAAAAACCTCCACCAAATGCATACAGGGAAATAACATCCATTTAAAATACTTACAGGAGCGGTGAAGGACATTATTGATGTTGCCAAAGTGCCCATAAACTGTATAGAGTTTCCCACCTACAACTTTCTTAGCACTGGTGATAATCTTAAACGATTCAAAACTTCCCTCACTACTCTCAGCTCCTGCAACCAGACTGACAATCTCTTCTCTCTAAATGCAGGTATATATTTCATGACAGTTCAGATACATGCACCTCTTCCTTTTCACACTTCTGCTGTATCGGCTGTCAACTTTGCCCATGTGTTTTGACAAACCCTGTCAGAGACCCAGGTCAGAAAGCAACACCTCTCACTCGGGGCACCTTGTGCTAGAGGAGATGTGTGAACAGTGTGTGCAGGAAAACATTTAACAGGATATCTTAATCGTTGGTTGTTTTGTAAATACTGTATGGGTGCTGTGTATATTTTTGTCCATGCATATCTAAAATAATTTTCCAAGTGTGTGTCTGTTTTGTCACAGTCATTTTTGTGTGTGTGTGTTTCTGTCGTGCTTGCTTGTGCACGCGCACGTGTGCACTTGCGCGCGCACGTTCAATGTGTGTAGGTGGGGAGTGATGATGACGACGCAGCAACGATGCAAGATTCGTGCCAGCGAATCGATCGGGCACGACAGTGTGTGTGTGGGAGATAAAGTGAGGAGTGTGTGGGCTGAATCTGACCTCTGGTCTGATCAGACGTTACAAAGAATAGACCATCGCCGCGGCTGCCTGTGAGAGCCGTACATCTGAGCTCCTCTTTGTTGGCCGACGCTCAATGCAATATTTGTTCTTTTTCAAATCCACCGGAGTTCAGTCACTCGGATTCAGGACATGGCCTCAGGGAAAAACCGCTGCTTGAATACATGGTGGTCAGCGTGGTGTGGAAGTAAATAAAAAGATAGGTAAACTCTGAATGTCACGGCGCAGTTGTATTTTCAAAAAAGTATTGTGTTTTCCGGAAAATGTACGATTTTCATGTTACTTGAAAAGATGCAGAAACTCTATATAAGAGAAATAAAACAAGAAGGTGAACTGGGTTTATGCTCGCTAACCTTCCACTACTTCCCTGTCTGTGCACCTATATTCTGGTATAGTGGCCTCACAGGCTGATTGCCTCGGGCCTCATAGGGGACAGGTGTTAAACGGCCATCAGATAGCGGTGGGAGCTTTTCACACTGCAGTCCACACACTGTCACACTGTCTACTTCTGCTATCTGCATTAAGAACTTTTAGTGGAACACAGAGAGGTGTCAAACAGTCCTAACACCAAGCCACAGTACACCAAACATTCAGTGATGCTCTTTGTTGGTGTGTTTTTGCACTAACTATCAATTCAAACATAAAAGGATATCTCAAAGCTGCACTTTGTGGTTTAGTCAGACTGCAATTTTTTTCTGCTGCTTTCAACAATCTTATTTTGTAACCATGTTGCTTGTTGCAGAGTCAAGGAATAACCAATGAGTAATATACTCATCTTCTATATCAACTAAACAGTCTAAATAATCCATATCAATGATATTACTAGCAAACTAGTTTACTAGTAAACAGTAACCTCCATTTTTTTGTTTTTAAATCACTCTTGTCTTGTCTTCTAATAAGACTTAAAACTGATTTATTTGAAACAGTTGTCACTTTCCAAAAGCCTAGTTTAACGTAATGAGTCAGTCTTTATTTTGTAGTGGAGGGCACGACACCACCGGCTTATGGTTGGCAGCTATTAGTTATGGCTAAAGAGGTCAAACACGGACCCACTCGCATATTTACAGGAAATGGTGACTGGCACTAGAATTAGTCAGACTAAAATGTGTTATTGAGAATAATAGAGTAATAAAAATTTTTTCTGGCTACTGGAAGATTACATTTTTTTGTTAAACATCGACTTTTGGGGAATATTCATCAAGAATTCATTAGTTGTTGTTTTTGACAACTTAAAAATAACAGAGACACCTTGAAAAATATCACAGTGAAACCAATTTACAAAAAACTCACACTAAAGTGACACCAATTTTCCCCAACAATTTTCCCTCTCAGAATAGATGTTACAGATGATAGTTAGGGCAAAGGTAGTACTCTCCAAAACAGGCGCACATCTTCCATATCAATCTGTGCAGTTTACACTAAATGAGCCCAATTACAAGAAAAGGCACCAGAAAAGAAAGTAGGCATTGGAGGTTTTTAAAGTGGGGGTGGGTTATATTGTTGAGTAAAACCAAAAGGTGACCAAGGTCTGGAAAAAGCAGTAGGCTTCCACCACATGCTCAGAAAAACTCAGCCTCGACATTTACTTTCAGTTTGCTCCCCATCGAAACACCGTTCTGGGGTTTCACTGTGTGGGTGTCAGCTGCCCAACTTGCTGTGTTTTTTTTTTTGTTTTTTTTTACCTGCAACACCTTGTACACAGTTTTGCAATGCCTGGGGTAATTTGAAGAGGGCATGAGAGATGAATTGGTTTCTCCCTTCTCAGCACAGATTATTAAGCACAGTTCCCTTATTGGCTGTAGATTTTAGAGAAAATGTGAGGGAAGACAGCAGTTTGAATGCTCACCATGGCTCTTATTGAAAATCAAATCACCCTTTGGTGTCATGTAAGGATGGAAGGGGAGAAATGAATGGGTGGAGGGGAGAGACTGGACTCACGTCAACAAGCATCCAGAGATGAAGACATGGACAGACAGAGTGATGGCTAGGGAGATGAGGAGCTTCCACTGTGCTTCCACTGCCCCCTACTGCTCATTTAACCTCTTGCCAGTTTATCTGTTAGGTCAGTTAGGACAAAACTCCTTCAACAACTGAAGCACAATGTCATGGGTGAATGCACGTACACTACCAGTCAAAAGTTTGGACACACCTGATTGAATGTATTATGTTTTTCCAATTATCTTAAAGCCATTTTGATCTAAACACTTATGCTTAAATACTTGAAATTTGTTTTTTTAGACAAATATAAATAGTGAAGTTGATGCATATGTGTGAATTTCTTTCCAAAGCCTTTGCCTTTCAATCAAGGCATAGTTTTGATGTCTTTACTATTATTCTAGAATGTGAAAAATAGTAAAAATAAAGAAAAATGTGTGAGTCCAAACTGTTCTGTATGCAGTGCATAGAGTACAGCTTTTGTGCCGTAACAATTACAGTAGTTTCTGTGGCCGTGGCTTTATTAGTGCGAAGCTTGAACCCAGTTAGCCAGAGATGGAAAGAGCTTGACTAGTTTCTAATGAGGCCCCAGGAGGTCAGCCTGAACACATCACAGCAGGAGAGTTAAGATACAGGTCAGCAGGGCTCCTGGTGAAACACTATGGTGAAACATCCTTCTATATTCCTGACAAAACTACCTTCCTTCCTGCTTCCCTTCCATCTTTCCTTGGTTTATTCCTTCCTCCTTCCTTCCTCCCTTCCCTTCCTTACACACCTTTTCCTCTCAGTCCCTTCCCCCACACCCAGCGGCCCGCCGTAGTCACTTACTGCTCGTCTCCCACCTTCTTTATCCACTCCACATCACACTGCTCGCATGAAGAAGTCATTTCCTGCCGAAGTAGAGCGTGAAATTAGATTAGCATGCAGGTGCCATAAGAGTATTGGACAAAATGTGACAGTGAGAGCCTACTGAGACAACGTGTTAGAACATAACATCAAGGAGCAAGGTGGAATGAGAGATGGTGTGTCTGAGGGTTTGGTGTGGTTAAAACAGGTCTGTGTGTGTGAGTGTGTGTGCGTGTGTGTGTGTGTGTGTGTGTGTGTGTGTGTGTATCTTCCTTCATTCCTTCATGGCAATACAGGTGTAGCCACAACAGTATTCTGTAGTATTAATGCAGTACTAATGTAAGATAGGTGCAGATTAACGGGGAATGGGTAGAGTCTGACGCTGACACTGCAGGGTTAGTGTTTCTATTCCCTGTGCAGCTCAATGCTTGGAGCCTGCCACTAAAACTGACAGGGTTAAGGTTCTGTTTCCCACTGGGGCTGCCCATGCTAAAAATGTATGACCTTGTGGTGCTGTAAAGCACTTTGAATTAAACTGTCCATCATCTGGCATGTGCTTTGTTATGAGTTCTACATGCATGTGTGGATTTCTTTCTCTGCACAAATCCATCAAGAAAACACAAGGCATGCAAGAAATTTTAAACAATCATACTATAGTATTTGAAACAGGGTTCCCACACAGTCTTATACATCATATCCAATGACTTTTCAATGACTTTCAAGGTCTTGTTTTGTGAAATTCAAGCATTCAAAATTGGCATGTTTTTTTTGGGGTAAGACATGACATTGGTCAAAATTAAACATGACAGAGGCCTCATTTTTAACTCATGATCTTGCCAAGTCAAGAAATCCTGCTGAAATCAATTCATATTAAAACTGCTGCCATATCAAAGCAAATATCCATCACAGGGTTTTTCCTCAGGATGTGAAGTGTTGATCCTGGGATGGAGAGCGGTCCAGAGAGCTGAGGCATACCAATGAATTTGAGTGTTATATTTTAATTAAAAAGTACTTTCAAGGTCATCCATTTATTTATTTCTCTCAAATCCACAAACATTCAAGGATTTGGTGGCCCGTGGGAACCCTACTGAAAGTCAATTTAATAAGTTTCTCTGTGATTGACAGTTTTTCCGACATTATCTGAATTATCCTGATGCAGTAAATCCCACCCATGTGATTACCCAAGCAGATTAAAACAAACTGTAATATCTATGTGCTCCTGCAGTTTGGCCCAGGTGTGATATGTGTGTGTATCCATCACTGACCCTCTCCCTCTGGCTGTTCTGCAGCTGCCTCATCTCCTCCTTCAGTCTCTCGCACTCCGCCTTCAGCTCCTCTTCCCGCTGACACGCCCCCTGGGCCTCGTGCCGCGCCCCCTCTAGCTCTGCCTCCAGCCGCTGCAGCTTCAGGTCCGACAGGGCGTCCAGACTACGGGAGCTCTGAAGGGTCAAGGCGGGGCAGTCCAGCACTGGGGATTAAGGGAGACGGGGGAGAGAGAGAGAAAAGAGAGGGAGAGGGAGAGGGAGAAAGAGGTTATTATGGAATGCTGATGTTGTTATTCACCAACATTCAATGTAAAAAAAGAGTCTGATCTGTTGTATAATTTATGCTATCATCTTGTCTTACATTTGTCGTAACCTTTTTGTTGTTTTGTGTTTGTATGCTTTGGCAATATACACATGTATGTCATGACAATAAAGCTCATTTATTTGAAATTGAAAAATGAGAGAGAGAGAGAGAGAGAGAGAGAGAGAGAGAGAGAGAGAGACACATTATGCCCAGAATCATTTTGCAGTGTCTTCATACACATTTTGCACACCAAACACACAAACATCACGTTTTCATTGCCGTTCCCCTGTTTGACGCAACGTGCTTCCTCAGTCCATGGTCGTTGTACAGTACCATCGATGGGTATGAAAGAGCAACTTCCTCCCAGGGCAGCACCTTTCAGATTGTACCTGGGTGGTTTGGTCTGCGTGGGCGCAGGCTCGTGATTCAGCTCCGCTCACACACACACAGACACACACACTCTCAGTCCTTGAGCCAGGAGATATTGTACTCTTTCATCCCATCTCCTCCTGCCTCCTTACAAAAACATGTGCGCACTCCGTTTGCATGTATAAACCCACTGCACTACTACTTCTCTCTTTCTCACACGCACATACATACATACACACATCTCACATATCTCATTCATACTCACACAAATACAGTCATACAGTCATGCACACACACACACACACACGCACACAACATTATGCCTCCTCTTTCCCTCTCCACACCAAAGTATGAGTCAGCAACAGTAGAGGTGGCGATGACATATTTCCTCAATTTTTCTTTCAGCCATCCACATCCTACAAGGGGTCAGAGTTTAGGGTCTGCTGACTCCAGAACAGCTGTTACAGCAGTAATGTGGATCTCACACACAGCAGCAGTGGACTGCAGAAAGTGTCTATGTTAATAGGTGACCTCATCATGTATTCTCTCCTGCAGTCTTAAAACAAGTGACTCTGCCAAGTGGGTGAGATAATTTGGCTTTAAAATGGCTATCCTAAGTGTTTTAATCTTGTATTCAGCCATATTTTGTTTTTCTAGTATCTTGGAACAAGTGATACTACCATGAAAGAAGTGGAGTGTTCTGCCCTATTTGAAGCTATGGTCACAAACACGTTTCTAAAACAATTAATTTGCATTACAATACGTCAAATGATCTCACCTAACTGACTGAAAACAAGAGTGAATTACTAAGATAGATACATTTTCCAGCATTTGGTAGTAGAGACTAAACAGAATAGCAATCATCCAGATGGGAATGACAGGTTGAATAAAATGGGAAAGATGCTAAAATTTGCAGAACAACAAACAGCCCCACCGACTGTTTTTCCATCCAGAATAATTGAATTTCAGCTACAACTCTCCTTTTTCTGCAAGTGTGATTGCGCAGTAAAGACACAGCTGATTCTTTTGCCAATAGCCCGATGATTTACCTGACCTTAATTAAATGTGTGCTGGACAGATTGTTGGATTTGATTACAGCTTGAGAAACTGAGGAAAAATTAGCCATGATTAACAGAGTTAAGACCGGTGTCCAGTCTTTTTACTGTATTTGTAGTTGATGTGGATCAGCTTTTTTTTTTACCATATGTTCTATTTATATTACTGTCTAATTATACAGTAATTATTGAAATGAAAGAGCTGTAGTTTAAAGGGCTACCCAATTATTCTCTCATATCCAGAGTCAGACATCAGTCTTTTGAGCTGATATATTATGGATGTGCATCAGAGTGAACTGAAGTACATGAACCACAAAGTTGACCCAAACAAGCCTCTCAAATTTATATTTCACCACTGCATTATGAATGATTCAAATGTGACTGCCAGCTAATGCGTCTTAAGAAAAATCGCATATTTGACAGAAATGTAGCACCTTTGTAGATTTTCTCTGAGTCACGCAGGGATAAATGAATAAATAAAGTAGAGCCATGGACTAAAGAAGTATTGTAGACTGAAATCCTTCTGGAGAACTGCAGCCAAACAGTGCAGTGAGCAAAGGTTTTTGTTTTGTTTTTTTAAAAAGAAGACCAGTAAGGGCCCAAAATCAAAAGCGGACAGTCTGTTTTTTCTCTCACTTTCATACGCTGATAGTTAGCCTACTCACTGTGTGTGTCGGGGCTGGCGTGCAGCTGCAGGTACTGCATGTCTTTGCTGTGCAGCTGCGTGTTGAGCTTCTGCAGGGAGTTGTCCCTCTGTCTCAGAGCGGACTCCAGGTTCAGGATACGCTCCACATGCTTCTCCACCAGGCTGGTCTAAAATCACACACAAACACACACACACACACACACACACACACACAAACACACACACACACAGGAAGGGATTATACACCTGCCCACATGCAGGAATACATGCACACACACGCACAGGGACATAGTGTAAGAAGACATGTTGGAAGATATTTTCTTGTTATTGTAGATGTTTGTTTGCTGCACTGATGCTGTGATAATATTTTCCGAAGATGGACTAACCATGCTGCACAGTTTGCATTATTATTTATTTATTACGTTATAACAATACCTGGGAATCTGAGATGAATGTAGCTCTTTGAAAAGTCTTTTGGTCTAATATTCCTCCCATTGTTTGGGGTTTGTTGCTCAGCAGTCAGCACACATATACCATAGTCTTTCCGCTCTTTCCACGTCTCTCTCAGACTCACAAAAACACACACACACACACACACACACACACACACACTGCAGACAATTCTGGCAAGTGAGTACAAGATAACAGAGCAAAGGTCAATGAGGCCTGGTAGGTGGATGGAGCCATATAAACTGTCAGAGCTCCCGCAGAGAAAACTTCAGGTGACATTGAAACTGTGTCAGTCCTTGGCAGGTGGCAATTCTAACTCTTTGGCACACCTCATCCTTTAATCACTCGGGCCACATAAAACTGCTGAGGCTGCTCGGTGTTAGCTGCTCAATGGACTTCACCCTCAGATGAGATGGTTTATTATCACAGAGGGGATCTGGGAAAGGCCAGCCAGCCAATCTGTTCAGTTGGAAGCCTCGGCTTGTTTTGGATTGGCTTTGATCTGTAACCAGTGGAAGAGATTTGCTCCAAAATGAGATGCCCAAAATTTGAAAAAAAAAAAAGACTCCTACTGACAAAAAGACTGATGGGTGAAAGTTAAAACGAATTATAGTACTTTTTAAAAGGATAATAGGTAACTTAAGTCCCTGACAAAATGATAACACATTTAACAGGCTGAATCCTCTTTGTTTTAGAGATAATGAGTGATGAGGTAATATGAGGTAATGATTTTTTTTTCCTGAATGGATATTGTGTTTTGTAGATGAATTATCCAGTTATAATATGATGAGGCAGATCCTTGACCCAAGCTATCATAAGGCTACTCTCCTGTTACCTGTTGTCTTTATACAGTATTGGTTATAAGTGAAGCTGGAATGGAAGAGTCTGTTTGAAATCGGACTCTCGATCTGAAGGACTGTTCACTCAGTCTAAGAAGTAGTTGATTTTTTTTTAAATCAATGGTCTAGCCTGGAGTGCATAATCTAAGTGATTCAATGCATTTTGTTAAGTGTAGCTGTCTTTTTTACTCCCTCCATAGCTCACATGGTGGGTGAAAGTCTCGTCCTATCAGGATGGACAAATAGGAAACTCATGTAAAACCTCTTTAAATTTCTAATAGATGGTAGCCATTCCCTTCATTTTCCAGTTACAGGGTGCAACCCTAATGAAGCAGCATAGGTTGACATTATGGCACAGAATGAATACTACAACATATTTTGGCTGTAAAATGTTACAAAAGTGAAGTAATAATATAAAAGTTAAGATGTTATGTATTTTGTTTTGATGCATGTAATATAATACAACAGAAATACACATTAAAGACAGCTGGAGATTTGTTAAAATCCATAGAGGGGAACTCAAACTCAAACTAATTTTTGTAGATTGTTTTCACTTCCATTTTCCAAAATATCCACAGTTAGCAAAGGGTTTGTAATAATTTGCCCTGACAAGCAGGGCGGTGTGGTCAGGGAGACGGACCGTCCTACAGTCCCCTCCCTGCTGAAGTGTCCTTGAGCAACACACTGAATCCCTACCAGCTGCAGGGCTGTTCTGTTACTGACCCTGACCTCTGACCTCTGACCTCCCTGTGGAGGGGGGACAGAGAAAAGATGAATTTCTCCTTAAAAATAGAGTGCCAGGGATGCAATTCCCATTTATCCCCTGTCCCACCATCCCTAGTGTGTAAGTGTTGTGATGTGACGCACATATTGTATTTAAGATGAAAGCGGGTAATGATCTCATAGGTCATCTAGGACTATTAGTGCTGAAATGTACACACACAACTCATCCATTCCCATCCAAACTATGTATTTTCAGTGTTCAGTGGATCAAATCTTAACATCTAGTTTGTAGTTTCATAGCATAGAAAGAGTATTTTCATTTTACATTTTGGTCCCTGTCAGCAGAGTGTAAAATGGTAAGATTTTTTTTTTACAGGCATAAAAACACACTAGTGGCGTCACTAGTGGGTTAACTGCACCCCGCAAATACCCATGTGTATCCATGTGTATCTTTAGCCCAATGTAATGCGAGCGTAAAGTAATGAATGCATAGTGTGTCCCTGACCATCTTGTCGAGATCCCTCTGGAGGTTGCTCTTCTCCATGTGAATCTTCTCATAGGCCTGGATCACATCCTCCAACTGCTCCTCTCTCTCCTTCCTCTTCTGGAGCTGGAGAGAGACAGAGACAGAGAGAGAGAGAGAGGGAGAGAGAGAGAGAGAGAGAGAGAGAAAGAAAGAGAGAGAGAGAGAGAGTGTTAAAAAAAAAAAAAAAAGCTTGACATACATTCACTTTTTTCTTCTTTGTCAGTTTTCAAACTTCCTCACAAAGAGAGAGAGAGAGAGGGAAAAAAAACACACTAAGAACTTCCATAGTGAGACTCATCAAATGTGTCTCATAAGAAACTGTTGTATAACCAACCAAATTTAGGACACTAAAATCCTGGTACCTCAGCAAGTGTAGAGCAATGCCTTTCCCCATCTAGACAAAGGGGGGTGGGGGGGGGGAAATCACAATTCCCACAATAACATTCAACACCATCACAAAAGAAATCCAAAAATCTGACAAGGTCTTGAAGTCTCGATGACATCTATCTCTCTCACATCTCCGTCTAATGAGGGAGCGAATGTCATCGAACGTCATGATCAAATATGACACATCAGTGAGCAGTGACATGAGTAGAGGGAATAGCTTACAAATGAGTAGACTGTCAAGGGGAGGGGAGGATAAATGAGATTATAATGAAGAATATGGCCACTTTAGGCAACGCTGAGAATGAGAGTATAGAAAACGAATGACGGGACTGAATCAGAAAGAGTGGGAGCGGCAGAAAGAAAGAGTGAGAAGGGGAGATAAACAGAGAGCAAACAAGGACAAAGAGGTATGTCATCGCTGTGTGCCGGAGCAGCGAGGCCTTTTCAGTGTGTCTATGGTAACACATACTGTAGAAATCATCGCCAAGGTGAGGAAGGCTTGTCAACAGCATCGTGACTAAGAGGAGGAGAGAGGAGGAGAACAGGATTGCTCTGGAGCTAGATCTCTCAAACACTGCTCACATTCTGGGGATGTTGCCACATTTTCAGTAGCACATTTTAAATTTCCACCCCAGTCGAATACCCCAGGAATTGCTGTCCTGTGACATTCCCGAGAGCTTGGCCGAATGGTTTTGTTACAGTATTTTTTGGTAAATTAACTGTACGGATGCAATAGATATGTGCACTGTTGCAATGTGGAACACGACTATATCCTCCATCCTCTATAATGTACTGAATTCAAGGCTGCATCATTTTAAAAATAGCAGGAGGCGGAGGCTTCTCTAAAATTTAACAAATTCAAATCTTAAAATCTGCTGAAAATCCTCTAGTCTCCCAGGTCTTAACTTGCCACTGTGCTGTGGAAATAGCTGCAGTTGCTTCCTTATGTGTTGCCGTTTGCTCAAGCCATCTTGTGTCCCTGAAGGAATTCAACTGAAAGCTTACAGTACCGGCAGGAATGTGAAATAGCTGTTGTAAAATTGCGGCTGATGAGAATTGTGATATCAAAATGAAACCAAACGATGTAGATTAGGAGGAGTCGTTGTCATGGGAGTCAGATGGGAGGTTGGGGGAACTGCACAGGTGCCATTTTATGTCAATTTCATATGAGAAACATTGACAGTCTTTAAAAATTTTCACTTTGTATATATTGTGCCCTCAATTTCTGCTCCCTCTGATGAAAAGACCCCCCCCCCGCCCTTCTCCTCTTCTCCTTGATAACTGCAAGTCACCAGTTCACCAAAACGGAGGGGGGGGGGCGTCCCGTCCCCATGGAGCATGCTCAGTGAGCCGTGGCGCGTTCCATCACTCTGAATGCCCGGTGTCACAGCAGTGTGACCTTGTGTGTCCCAGGCTAATGATTTGTGTGGCTCCCATAAACCATTTCCTTCCCCTCTCTCTTTCTCTCTCTCTCTCTCTCTCTCTCTCTCTCGCTTTCTCTCCCTGGCTCTTTTTTTTTTACCACCACCTTCCTGCTTCTACCACACATTCAATCTATTCACATTCCCATTCCCCCGCTCTCTCCCTCACTCAGTCAGAGAAATAGTGGAGTTGAGAGTGAGAAGAATGACTTGTCCAAACACATTACGGGCGCTGCCATTCTCTTCTCTCATTCCAGACCATTTCTGGAGGGGAGTAAAACTACAATATGCGAGTAGAAAACTCAAACTGATGCTTAGTCCTCACACTGTCCCTTATACACTGTTAAAACAGATGCAACATTTCAACATGTGTGTTTGGAGCACAGGATTTGTGCTATTTTTCAACACACACTGAAGACATGTTAATAGCAACACATTTCACACAACATGCATTGCTATTAACATGTCACGTTGAAAAGAAAGATATGTGTTGTCCTAAGGCACAGGACACATCGTTTTTTATTAAAGTCTAAGGTGTACACACTCAGCAAAATCTTGGCCAGTTTTAGTCCCAATTATGCCGCTCCTCTAAAATAGAACACGAGCGTGAAAATCCCATGTCACAGTGTTTCTTGGACGGCTTCTCAAAACGCCCCAATCTCAGAAAATTTTGCTTGGACAGCAACTTTGGTGCTTAATTAGTTCTGGACATCTTTTAGCGCATGTCCACCAGGACTGGCCTCAATTCACTTTTAATTCAATTAATTCACAGGGAAGGATTTTCTACAAAAGTCAAGCGCTGAAAAACTTTTGGGGTGATAAGTTTCTCCTCTCTAGCATGTTAAGGAATTATTGGGAATTAACGTGCAATCATTGGCAATTGAATTACAGTTATGTAAAGTTTGATCTTGAATGAATGAATGAATATAAAGTGAATTGACCGCAGCCTTACCGTAAAGCCTTACAGTAGTGTGTTATTGTCCCTCCACCTTTTCTCTCTCTCTCTCTCTCCTCTCTTCTCTTTCTCCCCCTGCTCCACACACCTCACCTCTCTCCTCTTTCCTCTCCTCTCTCCCTGTTCTCCCCTCCCCTCTTCTCTCTCCCTCTTTCCCTTCTCCTCTTTCTCCCCTTTTCTCCTCTCCTCTCCTCTCCTCTTGCCCCTTTCTCCCCTTTCTTTTCCTCTCCCCCCCCCCCCCTTCTCGCTCTCCCTCTCTTCCTCCCCCTGCTCTCTCCTCAGCTCCCTCTTTGGCCCCTTTACCTCGTGGGTCAGGGCGTTGACTCTCTGCTGCAGGTTGCCGTTCTCTGACTGCAGCAGCGCCGTCTCCTTGCTCTCAAAGGAACAGTAGGAGTTGCTGTCCTCCCCAAACTCGCTGATCATAGGGAACTGGAGGAACAAGAAGAAGAAGAAGATTGAGTTAGCTATAGCGGAGTAGTCATGAAATCATGAAATCAGACATGTAAAAAAATAAGGATAATAAGGATATGGATAAGACAAGAAAGTTCGAGTTTCAGAGGTTTATCAGGAAGATTCAAACCTGGGCCAAATAGCAAAGAAAGAGTAATACTTTGTTTTAGCTTGCTTAGGTGCCAGAATATTTGAAAATCAGTATACTTTCAGTGATTGAAAACTTACTTGAGACTATCTGAGCTGTACTGATGCTGTATACCTCATCCATCTGGTACTTCAAGCATGGTAAAGCATGATAAAGTGTCAAAACTACGCAGAAACGATTGCATAAGCATATGCAGTTATGATTACGCCAATATGACTCTGATTAAGCACTTATAATTCTGTGGCATATGCATTAACAGGCTGAACCGAAACACCGTGGGTAAAGAATTTGTTCAACATATTTCTTTTTCTTACAAGTTAAGTAATTTTTCTAATTATAGCAGAATTAAAGAGCGACAGTGCTGAACGATTGTTAATTAGTGGAATCCTGCGATAAGACAGAAACAACACAAGTTATATAACTTGATTTGGTTCAATCTAAATGAGCACATTAACATTTAGAGTGCCTATCATGAGCACAGAGGATTTTCATTTTCTGTGTAATTTAGATGCCATGTCTATTTGAGGACCAAACAGACCTTTTCCATTTAGAGAAACACCTCTCTCTGCTCAGATTAACAGTACATGTTAGCAAGACAGGCTGATCCCCGGGGGGCCCGAGGATTCTCACACAGCGGAGCGTCAGGCACTCTGAGCCCAAGAACAACCTTACTTCAACCCATGTTCAGAGCAGCAGGAAGCACTTCCATCTGCATCATTACAGCAGCTGTGGCATCTTGCATTTAAGCCTGGAGCGAGGCTTGCTGCTCCTCAAAAAGGCTAAAAATCCTGTGATTTTCTTCTGAATATTGCAATTACGAAATAGGTGTTCCTACATAAAGCAATTGTGTGTGTGTGTGTGTGTGTGTGTGTGTGTGTGTGTGTGCGTGTGGTGGTAGTGGTGGGATAGAAAATGAGATGCTATTGTGATTGGGCATTTGATTGGCATTTGAATAAATTCAAGAGTCAATATTATGATGTCAATATTTTTTCGATTAATTGTGCAGCGCCGCATACTGTATTTACATAGGCACAGGTGTGACAAATCCTATTCCAAACAGCCAAAATCAGCACCTGCTCTCCCAAAACCAACACCTGCCTCTCTGGGAACGGGCCCCGAACAAACTGCTGTTTGCTCGTAAGTCAACAGCGCTGTGGCAGCCTGGAGTCTTGGCTAACAGCTGCTCACTAACAGGCAGTAACACACTGCAGTAACACACGTCAGGAGGGGAAGGACAAAGTCAAATGGCAACCTGGAGACCCTAAAGATCCACCTCTCTCTGTTAACCCTCCTAGCTCTTCCTCTCTTTGATTCTTTAAAGGAAAAATCCACCCTAAAACACCTTAACACTAAAACATCAGTGGTAAACATCAGGTTTTGGTGTCAGTCCCTCAGAATCCAAGAGGGCTTCTTTCTAGACTCAGCATTTTCACCAACGCCAATGCTCAACAATCAGGGGAGAAATCCATTGTAGAAGAGGTAGAGAGACCATTTTAGCAGCCTCAATAGACCAGAATGCAATGCAGCCACAGCTTGCAGCAAGTGGGTACAAAATGTAAATTACCACACTTACCACACTTAGAACAAATTACAACTCAGGAGTTATTTGGTGATTTACATCACCAAATAATTCACCAAATAACTCCTGTTACCTCTCACCTCTGTTATTTGGTGATTTACATCACCAAATAACTCCTGGAATTAAAAAAAACTCCCTGAAGAAGGCAAGACACTAAAACAAGTTAGTTTTTTTAATCATGTTCTCTATATAGAGCTTGCCAATGCAATAAAGGCTTCTTAATGTTTTTTCACTTCAGCTTGAGTGCTTTGGTTCCTCTCAGCCTCTGAATTGGAGTATTTGTACCCTCTACTGAAGAGCACCTTCTTGCTTGTCACAGCTGTTAGTTTCAAGAAGCTCTCCAGTCCTAGTCCTCAACTCCTGTCATACACTGAACATCACAGATTGATGATACCTAACCTCAGCACTTTTATTTCTTCCCTCACTCCTTACACCATGCTCTCTCTTTCCACCGTCCTTTCTCTTCCTCTCTTTTCATGTCTTTTCCTCTCTTTTCCTCTCTTTTCATGTCTATACCCCAATCTTCCTCCCACTTCACTCTGTCTTTCCACTTCTTTTCCCCTTCCATTTCAACTTCACTTTCTCTTCTCCAATGCCATTCCCATGATTTCACTCTCTCCCTCCCTCTCTTGCTCTCTGTCTATCTGTCATCCCACCACCAGCCGTCCCTGGGGTGGCGTTAGTTGCCCATGCTGCCAGGTGGACAGGCTTAATCTGCCTCACCAGCTGTGTACCTCCCTCTCTCTCTCTCTCAGCCTCCCCAACATGAGTGTGATTCCCACCATCAAGCAAAACAGAGCTACGCTCAAACATTTACTGTGTCAATACTCAATACGCAGAGATGATCAACTGATGGTCTGTTCTTTCAAATTAGATGACTAGTGCTGTGGAGTAAACATTTAAAGTCCCCGTGAAACTCCTACTGCTTACAAATCTTCTGAAAGACAGCACAGTGCAGCATGACTCAGCTTAAAATTTTTAAATTTTTTTAAATTCTTCATAATGTTCACAAATTTTCTGAACTGGCCCTGGCCCAAGCAAAACTTTGTTTATATAAATGTGAATATTGCTCCTCCATGCGTGGGGAGCTGCCGGCTCCTGTTTGGGTCAGAGCAGAGGACAAAATATCAGGTTGACGTTGGTTCTGACAGATCACAGACGGGACAAGAGAAACCCAACAGTTTGTCATTACAAAACGTGTTTGAAAGGCGGATTTGGTGAAGCTTATTGCCGACAGTACAGAGCACACGCAGAGCAGAACAAATCCTAATGCAGTTATGTGTGTGTCTTTGGGCATCTGAGCAGAGGTTTGGCAGGTGTTACCTGATTGCCAGTCCTGCACACACCTCTGTGCAGCAGGGATTTGAATCCTCCTTAAGCCTCTATGTGCCAATGAATATCCTGTTCTTTGCTATCTAATAAAGATGTACAGTTAAAAGAAATAAACATGCAGAGTAGTCTGCCTGTTCCCAGTGCTTAAACTAACATCACAGCAGGGTGCCCCAGTGGCTCACCGAGTAGAGCACCTACCATAAGGCTCAGTCCTTCCCGCAGCGACCCGAGTTTGAATCCGCCCTGCTGTCATTTGCTGCATGTCCTCCCCTGGCTCCCCCATACTTTCCTGTCTCTCTCTCACATTGTTGCTATCAATAAAGCATAAAAATGCCTAAAATAAAAAAATCTAAACTAATGTCATGGCCCACTGGAAGAGCCCTACTGAACTCTGTGTGCAAGGCTCAGCCTTTTGACATGACCGGCCCTTATATAGCTATTCCCCAGTTGACTCTTATCCTTTTTCCCAATAATCTTAAGGCAAATTGGGCAACATTTTTGAGCAATTAATCAAGGCGATATGTGAGTAATTAGGACTCAGGGCACTAGGGCATTGTGGACATAAGTAGCAAAGTTGTGATGTTTTTGTGATGCTTTAGTTTTACACAGTCTGATCATATGAACCATCACATTTCAGCTGCATATGACTCTACAAGCTTAGTGTTTGAAAGTATGAAAGATGGCCTCGCTACCCAATCAATGCCCAAAGCTCGCCTTTGAGTAAACTTCACATTTGGACCATAGGGATGAGTTTAACTGACTACCGCTACAGCTGTGGGCTATTAGCTTTAACGAGGAGGGATTTCAACAGCCCTCCCAAACCCTTCTTTTTGCTCCTTGGCTCCCAGGTCTTCTTGTGGTTGTTATAGATGGAACTCAGCATAATTTTCACTTAATAAATTACTTAAAAATCTAATCTTCTAATCTTCGCCTAGAGAGAGCAGATTGTGCATACATGTGACATTTGGAGTCACAAATGGACCCACTCCCACTCCTATTAAAAAACATTCCCACTCTCCCACTAAAAAAAAAAAAACGATCTTATCCTTAACATCACTGGAGACCTCATGCCTGACCCCAACCTTCAACAAGAACAAAAACAATTGTGGTCATTATTTTGCAGAGTTGTAGTAATTTCTGACTGAGGCCGTGAAGTGAAAACCGTTCACCTTGATCTCATAGATCTTGAGCTTCCTCTTGATACCACTGTTCTCTCGCTCCAGGCTGGCTAGACGGGTCTTGATGTCCTGATAGGCGGTGATAAGGGCGAAGTGGGAGGCTGAGTAGACATCTTCGGGGGGCAGGGGCGAGGAGCGCCACACCACGCTGCCACAGCCATCCTCCTTCAGACCTCCTGCCTCGCCGCCCCCTCCCAGCAGCCCCAGCTCCCCGCCGCCGAACAGAGACTCCATTGCTCAGAGCCTCAACCTGGTGGACAGAGAGAGAGAGAGAGAGGAGGGTGAGGGGGGCAGGGAGAGAGAAAACTACAATGTACTTCACTAGTTTTGACAATGCTACATGATACATTATGCTGCCCAGGGGAATAGGTGTGAGCATAGGATAAATCATAGCAAAATAAAGTACACATGGCCCCTTGCCTCCCACACACAACACGATATTTCTTACTTCTACAGCAGGGCTTGACTATCAGTACTACTGCAACAATGCTAAAAACACCAGGCAGGCCAATTCTGCTGCTTGCATGCAACAAACACAAACAAAACAGCACTCAACTGAGAACAGCCAGACTGCTGGCACAGACAATGTAAAATATTCAAAAGCAAAATGGGTACGGAGAGCCACGGGAACGAGGAACACCAAGTGAAAGTTACAGACGACCAACTGTCTTGTAATCTGTCATTGTTTCAGATATACATAGGCTCAATAGGTACAATTATCCAGTTAGTCACTTTATCACATTTTCTGTAACTGCTATACCACAACAATGACTCACCCCACCCCAGTATCCCCAAAAGGTTCAACGCCATTACACTCCTTTTCACATCTATGTCTTGCATCAATTATGGTTTAGTTAGAGTTGCTCTTGTGGCTCATAAAAAGCACCACACCCTGAGACTGGTTCATGCTATGTTGTTCCATTTCACAGTACTTAAAACATAAAAAAAACATGAAACTCGACATCCCACGCTTTCTATGAGAAAATGAACCAGCGGCATGGTTAGCATGCTGAATGTGCTGGGTAGTTAGCTGACCATGCCAAGTCACAGACAAGTTGCCTTGCCCCCCACCCCACCCCCCTGACTCTGTGCAGCGCTGTCAGGAATGATAAATAGCACCTGTGATATCGCCACCCTCTGTTTATGCTGCCACTGAAGGGATGTGTGCACAAAAGTCACACTGACTAGGAACACCAATAACAATGGTTTGATTTACGTTAAGGATGCTGAAGGACGGAGTGACTGGACTGACTACGGAGTTACACAACACCTAGTTGATTTGATGTATACTCAGTGGAATGGATGCCTGCTTGAGTCCCAGCATTGCCTTGTGAGTCAGCCGTTGCCTACTGAGCTATTTTCATCTTCTGCTCGCTCTCCCTACCCGGTTCTATTTTCCTTGTGTTTCAACAGAGAGGGGGGGGGGCGGGGGGGAGCCTCAGCCAATTTCAGGCTCTTTTCCTAGCTGGTCTACAGGATTATCCAAAAGCTCACCCACACGCACACACACACACACACACACACACGCTAACACGCCTGTGCACATGCAGCGAAAGACAAAAACACACAGGAACATACACAGGCATAAAATCCATGCGTGGACATGGAGGACTAGTAGATCAAACAGACGACACACACAGAGAGGGAGCGAGCCGGTCACCTGCCAGCTGCCCGATGACTGGTGTTTACGTCGGGAAGATATTAAGGTCTTGTGACATCATGCTGTCAAATCTGGTGCAGTTCCTTCTGGCCTTATACACTCACTCTAGCAACATGTCTGTATCACTGCATATTGTATTAGAGCACAAAATTTGAAACTGTTTCCAGTGATTAAAAAAAACAAAGAAACAATGTGAAGGATGCTTCTTGGGTATTTTATATTACTTCCACTGGTGCTCTTTGGGGAGGGATCAAAATATTCACAAAATGTTGATGTCCAAAGCACTCAGTTGGGGTTACAACTTGAAAAGCCTTTATTCCATTAAGGCACAGACATTAAAATCCTTCTTACTGCGACCTACCATCAGCACAGCATAATAAATTGCTCTGTGTGTTTGTATTTGGCCTTAATGTGCAACAAAAAGCATAATAGAAACTTGCTTAAAATGCTGATATGCGCCACAATGTGCTTTCTTTTTTATTAGGATGCATATATAAAAATGGATATTTATGGGCTAAGACTTCACAAAAGTCCTATGCATTGGCTACATCTCCAATAAAAATCCATAAAAAATGCATCATTATGCATAGGCCAAAAAACTAATATAACTGCTATGGTAAGAGGAGGTTATATATCCAAAAAGATTCTATGGAAAACAGTCCATGAAATACCTATAGCCCAATACAATCCTATGGACATAGATATGCATTGGCTACATCGGCAGAAAAATTTGCATAGTAAATACCTACATCTGTCCTCTCTGCCAGCTAAAGGTTTGTCAGTCTGCGCTCCAACATGCTCCGGTAAAGACGGTGCAGCGGCTGCTGATCGATCGCCAAAAAATGACCTCAGACTGGGAAAAATAAAGCACAGGGACAAGGGAGCATCCATCTTGTCTGTGCTCTGCTCATTGGCAGCACAGAGATGAGGCATTTATCACACACAGACTCACACACACACACACACACGCAGACACACACTCACACACACACACCACCTTTCTTTGGCTGCCTACTAAGCTCTCTTTCCCCTATCCTTCTCTGCTCCTCTCCCTCTCTTGCTCTCTTCTCTTTTACTCAAAATATCCTCCTCATCCAACTCCATCCAAGCCCCATCCACACACACACACACACACACACAAAATCCACTCTATCTCCCAGACCTGAGGGCTCATTTGCTGAGCTCTTGGGGCCCCGCTGGACTGTAGATGTGAAAGCAGCCGCCTCTCTCCCCATCCAACTCCCTGCTTCATTATAGCGATTACCACAAGAAGTCATACATTACCTGGGGCCCAGATGGCATACACTGTTCCACTGAGACACTGCTCTCTCCCTCCCTCCCGCTCTCCCTCCCCCCCTTCCCTCCCTTTCTCCCTCCTCCCTTCCCTCCCTTTCTCTCCAGAGATTAAAGCACCGCTTCTCTCTACGTCACCTTATACTGTAGGGGCCATGCTGCTACCGTCATCAGTGGAAACAGAAATAGTGAGCGAGACTGAGAATCCATGGAGCAATAAACAGAGCAGCTGACTCAGAGAAACCATTGTGTAAATCTGAGGAGGCCAAGGTTCGATTCCTGGCAGCGGCTCGTTGTATGTTTTAATCCATCTGCGTCTCTCGTATTTTCTGCTTTTCCCTGTCTAAAGAAAATGAGGTGTTTTGTTTCACTAAGGCAAGATGTTTTGTATCTGCCATTTGAACAATCCAACACTTATTCACTATGGAATATTTAATATTATTAGCCAGAAATGGTAACATTTTACTGTCTGTCTTACTTGTTCACCTTTTGTTCAGTTTGCTATAAAATTGGTAGAACTGTGAGGTTGTAACTTATTTGCTTCCTTCAGACGTATAACTTGAAAGAGGAAATTGAAATATTTGAATTGCTTGAGGTGCGCTTGATTCGCCATGGCCCACAACAGCTAGAGCACCCCAAAGTCTCAGCAGGGTATCCTAAAAAGTGGACACATCACTTGCAGGATAATTTGAATGGAACATGCCTCATGTTTTTGCAAACATTTGTACCCTAATCAAATCCTATTAAACCCAGAGCTGGTGCATTCTGTAATTATAGCAAATCATATTTTTGGAATCCTCTGAGGATTTATGAAGCAACAGATGATTGCTCTCTCAACAAAAGAACACAGTTACAGAATACTGATCTGGTTTCGTCTGCCAGTTATCTAACAGTGGGCTACAGTAGACTGTAATGGGGATACTGTTGATCATCTTTACAGACATTTGTATTGATAAATGCTGCAAGCCATTCTGTTCTGGTTTCTGATGTTAGCTTGTGTCTCAGCTCTTCCTCTAGTCACACCAAAGAAAATAAAACCTTACTACAGTTTACGCATCAAACATAAACTAACTATGATATGTACTTCATCAAACCCACTGCACACGGTTTATCCTCGAACAAACACTAAAGTTAATTTATTTGATTTCCTATAAACTTTTGAAATGAAAGCTCAGGCGGAGATCACAAATTCATCGGCAGTTGTTTTGCATAATAACAGCAGCATCACTCGCTCGCGGCCACACAAGACATCTTTGTCCAGATGGTCCGCTTGTCAGGCAGCTCACAATTCGGACATTAAAAGAATTCACAAGTTCTTTTTCCCACTCCATGAAGCCACTGTGTGTGTGTGTGTGTGTGTGTGTGTGTGTCTGTGTTGTTATCCTGGGGCATAAATATGTGAGAGCAGCAGAAATCACGTCAGCCGGGTCAAGGCGAGGTTTTCCAGTAGCAACAGAACCAGGATCAAAGAGGAAACTGGCGAGTCTCCCCCAGAGTGTGATTTTAATGTGCTTGTTCGAAGTTGGACCTTGTACGAAGGAGATGCAACCACTTTTCTCCTTTCTGTCTCTCTCCCCCCCTCCCCTCCTCCCTCTGGCTGTCTCTCTCTCTGTATTCCACTCTCACTCAATCATTCAACCCCATTTCTCTCTCTTCCTCCCTCTCTCTCTCTCTCTCTCTCTTCTGCTCCCTCTTTCCCACCCAGCCTCTTTCTCTGAATCTCACTCTTGTCTCCGTACCTGAGCCTCACCCCTCTCTTTTCATCTCACCCTTTCTCTTTCCCTCCCTTCCTCGCTCCTCCATTTTTCTCTCTCCTCTCTCTCTGGCAGTGTGACACAGTCCAGCTCCTCTCAGTGCCACTCTGTGATCCCGGCAAGCCAGACGTTTGGCACCTCTGACTCAGACAGTATGTCTGAGAGAATGGCGAGTCCGGGGCACAGAGGCAGTGTGCCGTTCTGCCCCATGCCCATCCGCCAAATGCTCCCATAATGCCTAGCTGCGCTCTGCTGCACCTGTTCCCTCTGTTAAAGTCTCCTTTCACAGTGAACAAAGCCAGAGCTGGACTGTACAACACACACTGAGAACCTATTAACATACCAGTAGGGTGTGTGTATGTGCGTGCGCATGCGGGTGTGCATGCATATCAGTGTGTCTGAGTGTATATAAATGTATGCAAGGAGAGTGTGAGTACAAGAGTGTCTGTGTGTATATGTGTGCCAGTACAAGGCAGAAAAAGGCAAAAAAGCAGCAGTGCTGTAGGCAGCCGTGTGTGTGTGTGTGTGTGTGTGTGTGTGTGTAAGTGAGACAGAAAGGAGACAGGTAAAGATTAGAGCTCCCATGTCACTATGGCCATATGCTGACAGTATAACCCACTTAGCTGTCCATCATTGTCGATGAGACGCTCCTTGGGATTCAGTGTTGGAGTGGGTAAGTGATATTACTGATGCCTCTCATACTTGGGTCAAATGATAATAATAGTTTGTTTTAACCTACTTGAAGTACCAGATGGGTGGGGGTTGCTACATAAGACGATACAATTTTATTTGAACTCTGGTGCGTTTACTCCTTTGGTTTGTCTGGGCAGGTGAGAAAAATGCCATTCAAACTCAGGTGTGCATTAAATAACTGCACTGACACCGCCAGAAAAAAAGTCTCAGTCCTCCTCCAAGTGAACTGTGGTACGGTTTGCTTGGAGTGAGAACCCAATCCTAACCAGCTACAGGAAACAACCCCAAAATGCAAGGTTCTGTGGGTATAAGGAGGCAGGTTTTGACATCTGATTGCCAGCAGTTCCTCCAGCATAACAAAATTAACCTTGGGCAAAGTCTCAGTCTGGAATGATGCTCATATTCAGCTATTTCTTCTTGTGTTCTTAACTGGTATGGAGACCAGAGATGGTAAATTATGACAAGGAGTGCAGACAAGTACATCATGCATGGGTAGAGTTATAGGAACTGGAGTTGGATTTGCTTGGAGTCCCTCGGCTGCCAAAAATCTCTAACCTCTAAACTCTGTCCAATAAACAAGCTACTTGTGAGTCCACATGACTTTTGTTTACAAGCCCCGGTTTGCTTGCAATCAGGGCAATATGAACCTACAGTAAATGAACTAAATACAAAATTGCACAAAAATAAACTTTTCCTTATGGTTCAGACAAAACAAAGTGAACTATAGGTGCAATCACACCCACTGAGTGGTAGAAAGTTTAGACAATCACAGAAAGCCAATTTTTGCATTCAACTGACAACTTTCTTGAACTTTCTAAATTAGCCTGATGTGATAAACCCCAACCGTCTGGTACTGATTCGCTGGTTAAATCAAATGCTAGGAATTACATGCAAATACTGTGTGACTCAGGTATCCTGTGAGAGTGTCATTGTATGCCTACACGAGTCAAATATATTGAGTACAATCCCTGTTATCTATGTGCCCTGCAGCCATTTTTGTTGGCTATTACCAGAGATACACTACATTAATGTTGTTTATCACACCAATAACAGCTCAAGTGTCATGGTTGTCTTTGTAAACTGAAGCCTTGGCAAAACTTGGCGAAACTAAGTCAGACAGAATAGCCCAATAAATGACTAAAATACCTATGACCACAACAATCGGAATACTTAACACCACTCACCCAGAAGAACTTGGTTTTGTTTTGTTTTTCTCCTCATTAAAATCCATTGAATGTATTTATAATGGTAAGGAGCTAAAATGAGCAGCATTACAAGGTTTTGCAGACTGTTGACAGTGGCAAAAAATGGCTAAAAATACATGGCTTGGCATGGATGAGAATCTACAAGTGGAGGCTTTACTGTACACATTTTTCCTGCTTAGCCCTGCCTCCTTACACCAAAGGACAGCATGTACATATTAAATGACTATGTTTCATCACCTATAGTCTTTGTGCCCATTCTATTCTGTTTAATGAAGTTGCTGTGTGTGATTCTACAGGCTGGTAAGCTAGGAGAGCCCGGGTTTCAGTGCTGTCGACTCATAATACACACATGTGTACTGTCCGCACAGCACAGCACTGGGCCCACGTCACTTTAGCACATATCCACAATATAAACACACACACACACACACACACACACACACACACACACACACACAGTACAAAGCACTTCAGCATGTCAGTGCAATACAGAACACAGCCTCTAACAAATGCCATGTTGTGCCGTGTCATACCGTGCCATGATTCATTCCTCCGCAGCAGTGTAGGCAGCCAGGCAGAGTGCTGTGCTGTGTGTGTGTGTGTGTGTGTGTGTGAGAGAGTGTGTGAGTATGCAAGTGTGTGAGAAGGGGCGGCTGCCACTTGTGAGATTGATGGCAGGGGCAGGATGGAGACAATGAGCTGCGTTGCTGTATTTTTCTCTCAGCTCTCTGTTTTCTGCTTTTCTGTTTTTCAGCTCTTCTGTCTGTCTGCTTCATCTCTCTCTCTCCTTAACTCCCATCATCTTTCTTTCCGCGGGAGCAGTGGGGGGGACCTTCCATTTTTTCTCCTCATTTTCCCGACCACCCTTTCTTCTCCCTCCCCCCCTCTCTCTGTCTCTCTTCCTCTCTTATTCATCCATCTTGGTATTCAGCAGCAAAGTTCGCCAGCCCCCCTGAGCGGAGAAAAAAACTCTCAGCGTTAACTTTGAATGAGAACTTTCCCCACAAAAGACATTAATCTCTTCATTAATAGTACAACCAATCCAATACTTGGATCCCCTCCTTCTGAAATCTGAATCAAAGTCAGCTAAGCTGCAGCCCAGTAGCAAGGGACAGAGAGACAGAGAGAGAGACAGAGAGAGCAAGATAAGAATGGCTTCAACAGTCTTTTTCCTAATGCAATTAAAGCCCACCCTCCTTCACCCACTTGCTTTGCCACCTCAATGAATCATGGCCACACACACACACACTCTCACACATATACACACACACGCACACATACATGCTTACACACAAAGACAGAAAAAGGAAAACAGGGAGAGAAAGAGAGGGAGTTAGATGACTCACAACCACTATTGTGTTTCCCAGTGAAACAAAGCCCATAATTTGGTCTCAGCTGCTACAAAGCACAGCAAGAAAACGAGCGCAATGCTTACTCTCCGTGCACAGGAGGCACACCGACAGGCTGGAGTGAAAGATTGCTGCTCAGGATAGATGAGATGCAGAGAGCGGTGACAAGAGAGAGCGAGAGAGAGAGAGAGAGAGAGAGAGAGAGAGAAAGGGAACCAAAGATGATAGTCAGAGAGAGCAAGAGAGAAGGAGACAGAGAGAGAGCGACTGAAAAAAAAGCAGAAAATGAGGGAAAAAGGAAAAAAAATGGGAGAGGGAGGATCAGGTGGTGAGGAAGAGGTTGTAATGCAGAACAGTAGAGCGCGTCTCGACGTCACAGCCTGACACAGGAAAGCGATATCAGTCAGAACGCCCCCCCCCCCCCCTTCCCTCCCCTCCCCTCCCCCCACCCCCCCATCCCGACTCTGTGAGCCTCTGCCTCATGGTAAATTCATACATTAACGCCAGCCAGAGACCTTGACAGCTGGAGCAACTAGAATCATTCCACCGCCAATGGCCCTGACACGTACTTGGCTCTCACTCTTGTCTTGTTCCCCCGGCAAGACATCTAAAGGCTTGTGTGCTTCACAGAACATCACATCCTCTTCCAATGTGTCTGTTCTGCTGTCATGCGCTGACTAAAAGATGCAGACAGAGAGATGGATAGACAGATCGACAGTCAGACACACACACACGCCTGCACGCGCACATACACACACGCGCTAAAAATGCACTGAAATGAAAAAGGGTAAAAGTAGGAGTATGACATGTAGGAAAACTTCTTATGCTAAAATGTTAGATTTCAGCCACATTCAATTCAACTTGTCCTCGTGGAAATTTCTTTGGCATGGAAAATGTACAGAACATAAAAAACATAACACAGGCAGAAACACCCAAAGATCACATATGCATCATAAATAAAATATTTTTTCACACAGACATGGGCTTATCCCAGTTTTCTATCCTAAAGTTAAGATATTTTTATGGAGATCTGCATTAATATAACAAATTCTAATCCAAGCCTATTTCGCAAAACTACTGCAGAAAGGCATTCCTTAGGCTGAAATAAGAATAATGCTAATAATACAATAGAGTCTAATGGCTTAAAACAGTGTCTTAATTCCTACACTCATCTGAGCTCCATAATGTGGAGAAATAAAGATATATGAGAGCCTGTTTACCAGAGAAAATATAACCAAGTGTTAAATTGGCTTTCAGTGCTAATATGACAATCTGTAACTGCTGATTAATTAATAGTGCATGCTGCTGCTTGTTGGCTGAATCCAGACACAAGATGATGTGTGTGGGAATAGAACGCGCTGGCTTGGATCAGAAAGAATATTTGATAAACATGAGCAATGCATGGTGGGAGGGGAGGGTGTGTGCACATGTCTGTGTGTGTGCGTAACACCATCTATACGCAAAATCCCTGTGCTTATCCATGTGTCAGAAAAAACCCCAACTCCGTGTGTGTGTGCACGTGCTTCTGCATGGGTTGTGTACGTGTGTGTGTGTGTGTACGTGTGTGTGTGTGTGTGTGTGTGTGTGTGTCTGCATGTACGCTTATCCGTACGTCTCCAAGTTGCACGTGTGCCTTTTTGCTGAGGCGTGAGTCCATTACTTTAATGAAAGCCCTCTACTGTCCTTGGCAAAGGACACTAACTGCTCAGCTACTGAAGGCCCCCCTCCTACTCCCTACTCCTGCACACACACACACACACCAGCCTCTCCAACCCCTCCTACCCTCCGCCCTTGGCTGCCCTGCGATGCTCAGCTCATCTTCTCACAGACACAGGAGGGAGAGAGGGATGAAGAAGAGTGTGTGTGTGTGTGTGTGTGTGGGGGGTGGGGGGGTGGGGGGGGGGGTGGGGGGGGTGGCGGCAATCAAAAGACAGTGAGGGGGTGGAGGGAGGGGTATGGGGCATAGGAAATGATGTTGGAAGAGGGGAAGAGCAGGGCACAGTCGCTCTGGGAGGGAGACTGGGGTGAGTCTGAATGTCACATCGGCACAGTGGTGCGTCTGACAGCTATTAAGAGACAGACTCTCATATACATAACGCACACAAAATGAATGCACACATGGACTCTCGCCCGCCCACACACACACACACACACACACACACACACACACACACACACACACAACACACACACAAATAAACAGTGAGACAGCGGTGTGCCGAAAAGCTATTAAGACATAAAGACATCCCACATGCACATATGCACACACGTTCACATGCACAAACACACGCACACACATTGACACGGTGCCAAGCTCAAATGCAGACAAGCTTATGCCCACACACACACACACACACAGACACACACACACACACACACACACAGTAGTTAATGTAAGAGGGAGGCATGCACCAGCAGACACCACACACTATGTTTCTATTTGCTCAGAACAAGGATATGCAGCTGCCAACTGACAGAGTGACAGAAGAGAGAGAGAGAGAGAGAGAGAGAGAGAGAGAGAGAGAGAGAGAGGGAGAGGGGGACCTAAGGGAGTTGGGGACACGCAACACTTGCAGAGGATAAAAAAAAGACAAACTACAGTACAGTACAGTACAGCTGGCACCATAAACGGAGAAAGAGCAGGAAAAGGAGGGAAGAGTGAGGGAATGAGAGAGAATAAGAGATGAACGGAAGCCGACTAAAGAGGTTTGCAGGCCGCGCTGTGCTTCCTTGCCTCCCGTTTAGAGAGACAGGTAGATGGGCCGTGTACGACCGCCAATTATTACACACAGACACAGAAACAAACACAGGCTTGTTAGGGCATTGAGCCCATATGTTCCAGTTCACTTCCCTCCGCACACTGTGCACACACAGACCCTCTCTGCCCGCACTCAGAACGGCACACTTATCGCTAATTGAAGAAGCACCACTTATCCATGTACTCTCGCTCCCATACAGAGGAAGGGTCTGGTTCTAGCTCGTCGTGCGTCTGTATCAAATAAGCTCCCGCACAATCGTAACACCTCTGCATTTTTTATTGTCTGGCTTGATAATAAAAGATGCAGAGAAAGGTCTTGAGAAAGGTCTTTGACTGAAACATCAACCACACAATGAAAACAAGGTGATAAAAGAATGCAGGAATCTTCTTTTTAATATAGATCGGGTCTCATTCCCTTCGCCCTGACGGATAACAAGGCTCTGTGTGTGCTATTCTTCTCAATTCAGCTCATTCTCCCTCTTCTCATTTCTAACCTGCATGGTTAGCAATATATTATAGTATCTACTATCCTGCTACAGTACAAGCCATGGGGCTGTGAACTGAAAAAATGGAGAGAAAACATTGTTTGTGGAGGAGTGTTATGCAAGACATTATATTCCAGTGCAGGCAAATGATGAGGAGAATATGGAGACGGATCCTCTTGACTCATCGGTATCATCATATAGATTCACACTAGGAAGCTTACATTCATTGTCTCGCTCCTTTGTGTGCGGTTATTGGCTTTCAGCACCATGGACAGCGGCCCACACAAGCAGCAGCACTAGCAAGGCCCTTTTCAACCCCTCTCCTCCCTCTGGAAACACAAGAGCGCTTGTAAGAATTCTTGGCCCTTGACAAGATGTGATGCCGGGTAGATAAGACCAAAAGAAAAGTCTATTAAGGGCTCCCAGCTGAATTATCATCACCTGCCCTCCACAAGCAACACCTATAAAAAAAAACGGAATCTGGTTCTAGCCTAGCTTCAAGCCTATTGTGGTTCAGCCACCAAAACAGACCAAGGACTAAGCGGTTATAAATACAAAGCAGCTGGGTCCTCTCTTACAAAGTCACAGAGGCCTACATAAAGGCTGCCCCCTCTGTTCTGCAAAACAAAATGATGCAACAAATAGAGTTCAAAGAGACACTGAGTGTTCCCTCTCAATCTGGGCTCCTGCTGCTCAGTAGCTTGCATGTCACTCTCTCTGATGCCAGCTCCATTTCAGACGAGTATTTATAGGAAATCTATGGACTCTGCCCCGGCCCTGTTGTGACCACAAATATTATCTCGCAGATGAAATTCTTCTGCGGCTCCTTTTTAGTCAATTTGACAACGGTTTGTTAGTTAGGTCTAATTCCACAGCGAGGCAGGCTTCTTTGTTCTGGGGAATTTGACAGTGTTGTCAAACTGTCTGACTGTGTCTTTCTTCATGTATTTATTTTGTCTAAGAGCAGAGGAATAATGCTGCCATGGCAGCAGAATTAAAACGGCTAGCAATTTCAAAGACGTCAACAGCAGCGAGACGATTTCTTACGGCCCTGCTCCACTACAGCCATCAGCCGTCAGCCATCGAAGGAATGATTCCTTTACCAGCACTGAAAGATGCTCCAGTGCTCGCGTTGCATTCGCATTGCGTTCGATGGCTGCGTCCAAGCTACAAAACCGCCAAGGTTCAATTCTCGATGGCTGACGCACGCGTTCTCCCTTGTTGAAATATAGTTGAATTGATTGTTTTCTGGTGTATCCATTCAAAAGTCAATGCGCTCTGTGGAGCAGGGAGAACGTCTTGTTGGAGCAACGCTGATGGCAACGCTGATGGCAACGCAACACAACGCTGGCAGTGGAGCTCTAACGTTACAAAACACTGCTGGGGCATTCTCAGAGCATTAGTTGATATTTTTAGGTGCACCTCAGGGAATTTAGGCAGTCCGGCAGCGAGTGACAAGCAAGTGGGTAACCTGGTTTTTCTGAGACACAAAAAGAACCATGTGAATCCCCAGTGTGGATGAAGACTCCAGGCCTAAAACTGACTCTCTCTCACTCTATCTCTCTCTCTTTCTCACACCAGAACATCTCTAGTGTGTGTCTCTCTCTCCTTCTCCCTCTCTCTCTCACACACACACTAGGCTCTTTCTAGTGTCTCTGTCTATTTCTCTCTCTCTTTCTACTGTAAGTCTCTCTCCAGGCCCTTAACAACCTCCCTCTCTCTCTCTCTCTCTCTCTCTCACACACACACACACTTTCAGCTACTCTGCCCGCAGCCTGTTCACACACACACACACACACACTGCTCCACTCTCCTTTTCTATTGCCTCGTGCAGATTACAGTACATTATGCCTCCGCGGTCGGCACAGTGCCTTGAGTGGGTAGAAAGAGTCAGCCGTCACATTACAGCGCAGTTACATCACATTCCCACAGTCTCCCAAGCAACCAGGTGTCCTCCAACAACAAAAGCAACACAACTGTGACCCTGATCTGTCATCCCCCGGTTGTCACACAATGTCCCAGGTACCATAACAAACTAAACCGCATTTCACGTTACCACAAGCCGCCCAGGACACTGCGTACAAGCTAAAGTGCGGTGTAGTCAGTGGGGTTTGCTGTTGGACAATGAAAGCAGCTCGGACAGGGCAGTGGGCGGTGTGAGTTTACTGTTCCTGAGAGCAGCAAAACACAGTTTGGAAAGAGGTGAAGCCTTTCTTCCCTGAAGGAATAAGACAAAGTGACTCATCTGATGCCAGAACTCTGATAGAGGAGAGTCTGCTGCATGTTGTCCATTGCTGCAGGTGGGCCGGCCGCGGCTTGTTCAGAGCCGGCGGAAAATTGGTAATCAGGGGTCACTGCCTTGGCCTACAGATATTATACCACTGTTATGTAAAAGAAAAGAGTTGAGACAAGGTAAAGTGGAGAGGCAGGGGAAGCAGAGGCAAGCACAGATAATGATACTGAAGTGGGTGATTTGGGATTTAAACTACAAGAGAAGGAAGAGTGAGGATGAAAGCGGAGGATGTTGCTACTCAGATGATAGTCTGTATCTCTGCTTTATTTTCAGATTGACACCCGTGGATTCTGAAAAATTTCACAGTGGTTTTTGATCAGGTTTCCTGGGGTCATGAAACTTTCACATAAAGCTTCAGTTCAACCAAAACTCTGAGAATCCCCAAAACTGGAGCTACGGGGTTCACACTGAATGACAGCGACATCACAGAGTATGAAGATATGGTAAAAACAAGGAAGTAGAGAGTGAAGGGAGGAGGCAGTGTGTGATTATGCAAGGTGTGTGTGTGTGTGTGTGTGTGTGTGTGCGTGTTGTTCAGCCTCCAGGCTTTTGGACCTTGTTATCTCCTGAAGGTAATGGAAGAGGATCCCTCGGGGGCTTTGTTCCATGAAATTATCAAAGCTTTGAATTGACACAGAAATGTCCTCCAGGTGTAACCGATAGCGTAGCATTTTGCACTGTGCCATAAAGCTGATTAGTGAAATCTGGCTAGTGCTGGCTAGACAACCCCTAAGGCTCCTGGGAGCTGACTGTCTATCACTGGCTGGACATTGGCTGCTGTTTGCTTTTCCCAGATTAAATATGAAAGGAGCCTGACACACTGTGTGCTCTGGAGCCAAATACTCTTATCAGTCGTACTTCAAAAAGAGCACCTCATTTCCATTTTATGCCGGTGCACCTGAGGACATATTATGGTTAATTGGATTTCGGTACTTGTTTTATGGGGAATGACTGACGTTTAGCCAATAGACGTGCTAGAAGGCAGGTTTAGACTGGTTAGCATCCTCTGGAAGTGGAGACAGACTAGTGATTGTGTTTGCAAAATTCTCATTTTGCAGACAACGTGAGAGAGAACGCCTCTGACACGACACAGAAAACTGCTGCATTTCTCAACATTTGATGTTTAAGACTTGTTATGAAACAAAACATCTGACACAATCTAGCGTTGCACTTTTTTTGACTTATGCAAGAGCCTGAAAACTCCCCAGACCTGGAACAGATCAAACAAACTGCGTAACTGCAGCTGCTTGGTCAACATATGTTGAATTTAAAAGCTATAAAAAAACAGTATAAGTCTTAAATAGAGAAATCTGATGTACAATACATTTGAAAGAAGGGGAAAACAGCAATACATCATTCCTTCTTTTTTCTCTCTGTCGATCTCTCTCATGCCTGCCTTCACCCCTTGTAACCTTAAAAGCTGTCTATGAATATTCCATCAAGCAGCACGGCCTCTGCTCTCTCTCTCTCTGCTTCATTTACTGTCTGTAAGTAGCTTACATAAACGTTCACATTTATGTATATGAACATAATTGTGCTGAAAGTGTCTTAGATTCTCACAGAAATCAAACCCAAATGGCAGGAAACGCAGAAAATGAGTAAGAAGCAGAAACAAAGGCATCGGAGGAACGTGGAATAATTTTTGTGTACATCAGCTAGCCATGAGTTATATTAGCACTGTTTCTAGGCAGGAATCTCCCTTAATGTGCGTGGGTATTTGGTCTAATGTATGCTGCCCACCGGTGATGACACCGCAGAGTGAGATAAATAACCTCAATATTCTTGTGTCTTTCCCAGGCTCTCAGGTACTCAGTGGAAACCACAAGATCATCCAGCTGTAGGCTGAACGGGGGGGGGGGGGGGGGGTTATTAATACAGCCTCAGGGTGCATCATTTATATAACATTACCCTTATCCTTGTTGTGACACGATTACATCAGGGATATTTATATTTTTGGAAAATAATTACTCTGATCTGGCTCCTTTGGACTGTATTGGTGAGCAGTGCTCTGTGCAAACTGAGAGGTATGTAGCTCTCCAAAGAGGTAATTGACGAAATTTTGATCAGAATCGATTGACATGATGGCAAAAACTAGAAAATAACTGGAATTATCCTTTAGGTGTTCACTGGGCTCACAAACTATTCCTTTAATCTCCTACTTGCAGGCCTCTCAACTTTATATATATATTCCCCTTTTAGATCAATTTCACTGCAATATTCTGACTTTATAGGGAATCTAATACTGAATCTAATACAGATCTTTTCCACTGACACTGAAGAGTATAGGGAAGACCTTGTGATGCACGTGATGAAGATAATTACCAACAAAGAAGAAGCTACCAGAGCATCTGATCCAGACTTTGCAACCATCATGATCAAGGGAACAGAGGTCCTGGAGGGGGTTGATGTGCCTTGCTAATGGGCCTGATACACAGTATGCTATCAGTCTGAGCTACCCCAAGGAACTGAAGCATAATCATTTGAGGTATTAAAGTTATTCCTTGAGCTGGATGGTCCGAAAGCCATGTATGACTCTTAAACACAAGCTGTTCTCCATTCAGATCAGAGGTGTGAAACTGCAGCTGAAAATCCAAGGCAGTTTGCTGCTTATTTAGTTCCAATGGAATTTAGTGGCATATTTGCCTTAGTTGAACATTATGCTCTTGCAGACCCTGAGTAATGCACTCCATATTAAGCAATGCACTTGTGTTTCTCTTTCCCAAGCTAATTTTAGTGGAGAGGCAAACATTCCCAACTTATTCACTTTGGTGCAATACTTTTCACATTTCTTAAAAGAAAGGGGGTATTATTACATTCTATGCTTTATCTTGTTCATACAACAGTTATTTGTGGACCAAAGTTTGTTCAGTGTGCTAATGTGCCCTCACTGGTGCAGTCCTCATTGACATTATTGGCATCTTTCTCGCAATCCTTTACAAGGCTGGGGATGTGAAAATATTTGAGTATAATACTGTGCTAGAGCCACTTCTAAAAGACATGCATGACAGCAAGGCTTTTATGTTCTTGCATTAGACAAACAAATCAAAGGCGCTGTGTTTAGTGTTGCTGCATCGTGTTGTTCTCAATTTGTTGAGTGCTTCTCCAGGTCTCAAGTCTGCAGGTTCTGTCTTGGAGAACAGTCAGTTCGAGGTGAGGAAAGTTAGAACAGAGGACGAAACAACAGTGTGGAGTGCATGTCCAGACTGTAGAGGAGAATACAAGTTTGACTCATAGCTATGGAGAGCCGATCTTACAGTCATCTGTCCTGAGATATGACAGGTTGGACAGATAACAGTCTATGATCCAACCTCTAGCCTGCTGTGTGGCCTTTGACACCGTTTTACACCCTCCAAAACACTCAGCCTTGTGCACAACAAAGGGTTTGGGGTTTTCCTGAAAGTCTTAATAGTCCAAAACTGTCTTGAGGCCAGTAATAATTGATTGTATAAAGATGAAAATGTGTGACCTGCACCCTGAGGTTTTATGTAAGGCTGTTATTCCACAACTCAGCGAGTGATTTTCAGACACATTGAGTAGTATTATCCAGAACATTGAATGACAAGTCATGCTTACAGCAGCTGATTCAAGCATTCTCCCCATTTGCTTCAGCAGGCAGAGAAACACACTTCCTCTGTTCAAACCACTTTATCCACCACAATCTCATTTTGCACATTGCATGAGTCCCTCAGACTAAAACAGCCCCCCTGAAGGTCAGCTGGCACAATGCAGCTCCAAAAAACACTTCTAATTAACTCCACAGGATGAATCAACCACTTTATGGGTGTGCCTCTCATTATGAATCATGATTGACAAGGACCTGGACTGAACCTGTTGAACTGTGTTACATGCTCTGGTAGCGTGTCCTGATGAACATACTGTAGGTCAAACCAAATAACATCCATCTATGGCAAGAAATAGTCATTGGTAATGTATGTTGGTAGTGGATCAGGATACTGCTGCCCTTTTTGGGATAAAGTTTGCAGGTTGTGGTAGAAATTTAGTTATTTCCCAAATGAGAACAGAGTATACATGCAGACTCAACTATTTCCTCTGGAGAGTGAAATCATTGGCATACTCTAACCTCTTCACTGTGCATATTGAACAGCATCAACAACACTCATCAGCACATAACACAGCGCTTTATACAAGCGCTTCAAGCATGGGGGCTAGCTTGCTACGATCCAATTTAGAAGTGTGAAAACACAAAAAAACAACATTGTTAACGAGGGTGGAAAAACAAGCCCAGACCCATGAGAGACTATACAGACGCACAGTGGCTATATGATTGGTGATTAGCAGGTAGGCTAATGCCATGATTCACTCCCTTAAATTAGCTCCCTCAGACAGGCCCCAGTGGGCATTGACAAGAAGGATGGGCTGAATACTTCAAATGAAGTGGATGGTAATCAACTCAGGTCTGAAGACCAGCAATAAGAGCAGGGCCTGCAAATGAAACAGAAATGGCCAGACAGACGGATGGACAGATGGAGGTATGGAGGGATGGATGGACGGGGATGAAAGGGCATGAGGAAGGAAGAACGTGCGTTGCCCAGTGCAGCCTGCTGACCCCCGGTGTCACGGGCGATCAGGTTCCGAGTCGCTTCACTTCACCAGAATGTGATCATCCATTGCAGAGACACTGACAGTGGCTGGCAGGTTGGCATGGAGGGAATTATCAGACCTGTCTAAACGTATGAGATGCTGACTGTGACTCGGATCAGAGTACTTTCACTTTTAACCATTTACATCTGTGGAGGGATACAGTTTACTAATGCCAGCCAAAATTAAATTGTGTGAAGAAGCAGCTTTTTTAGTGACAGCAGAACTATTCAAGATTTGTTCCATTATTCATGATAGAGTGGGTGCTCCTCTTTCATTCAGACTTGCCCTCTGGTTAAAATGTTAAAAACTAGCATTAAAAGCTAAGTAAGATACCTCAAACCCTAATCTAACCTCCATCTACAGTCAGTCAGGATAAACTCTATAGGGTTACAGCACGCATTGTCCAATTTCAGCTGCTTTCCAGCACCACATTGCTGTCCACTCTTAAATCTACTCCAGTCATTCCTACAGGATAATCTGTGGTCCCCTGAAAGCCTCTCTTCATACAAAACGGCATGTGTGTTTATCAAGGAAGGTGCTTCCAGACTACCTCAATGACTTACTGCTGCCATAACCTAATCAAAGCATCTCTGAAAGATATGACAAGACATGACACTGCTACATGCATAACACAAGAATTTCCAATATTCGGGAAAAGGGCAAACGATGTCTTACATTCTCATCTCGTCTAGGCTGATGTGTGCTGTGACTGTATTTGACTATATTTCCAAGCCATGAATAGGTAACAAAATGTTCCAAAAGCTCTGGCTCTATGAGCATCCCCCTCCCCTTATACTATCCTTGTTTTCATAAGAGCAGAGAAGAGAAATACTCGATGTTCGTCTCTTTTTTGTGTGCGCAAACTAACGTTAGTTGATCACTACCTAACGAAAGATCATTATAGGGCTAAAAAATTCAAATATTCCTATAGGGACTTATAGTATGTCTGTGGTATACTCAATAGTGAGTTTTCAGTGACCTTATCATACTTTTTGCTGCTTTTGTATCTGCTATGGTATCACTGAAACATTCATATAATATTCCTATGGGATACAGTTCATAGCTTAGCTGTGATATTGTTTATAGTATTCTACAACGTGTTATAGTTCTTTTCGTAAGGGCTGTTTCGGATAACTGACTTGTATACATTGCCTGTCTAATATGACCAGTGATCAAGCAGGCCTGTGTCAACTCACTGTCAGAAAATAATTACCCAGTAGATGTAGGCTACTTTTACTGGCTAAAGAAGGAGGGCTTTTCCAGCCAGCGCTGGGCAGAAGTTGAATCTTTCCTGTGGTCAGGATAACGCACTGTGCGATGTGATGCCGATGTTGCCAAAGCACAGAGCACACGCGTCTCCTTTAAGGAGATGTAGCCTATGCATCAGCTGTGTTCACTGCAAACAAATTGCGCGTATAATAAATAAACACAACAGATGATTTCTAACATTTTATTATCGTGTGACTCGTTTGGCCCATTTCGCAATGTAGCTGTCATTTGTAGCGCGATGACTACAACATGGCTGTGATGCGCTATAGCCTCCTGCTGCCACATCCAGTTTGCTCTCTCTTCAACACGCTTTGTAGGTTTATCCTACTCTCGCTTACAATGAACTTGAAAGACACTGCATGGATTGAATACATAAGAGGATAACTCACGCGCTCCCTTTGATCGATCCATAGATGCCATCGCTCGGGAGGGAGGGAGGGGGGGCACAGCACCCCAAAAGCGCTCTCTTTAACGGTGTGTCCAGTGCCCGGTAATAGTGGCCGCTGCTCCGTTCCTCCTCTGCTCCTAGCAGGGACCAGCACGCCTCCTGCAGCTGCTACTGTGTACGACTGAGCATCACATCACACACTGTGGAGCTCCGCTGGTGTGGGGTGATGTTGTCGCGGGAATAGGAGCGTCACTCTCTCCTTAACGTGAACATCTACAGCACGTCTCCTGCCTGAGTCACCCTATAATAGAAGGATAGGCTAGCCTACTATACAAATATCAGAGCATAGGAATATTATAGTGATACCATAGGAGATAAAACACAATATCATGAAGTAAGGCAATGTCACTGTAAACTCACTACCGAGTACCTGAGATACTATAAGTCCCTATAGGAGTATTATAAGAATATTATAGTGTTTTTGCCTCAGGGGCAGAGCGCGCAAATATCACATTCTCCCAGGGCGCCCTCTGAGTATTTCATCAAATAAATAACATACTTGTGGGTGTTCCATATATAACAAGCTAAACAGACATAGGCTATATGTTTAAAATAAAAAGAGAATACATTGATTCATTCATCTTCACCCTATTCTATCGCAGCATACATTGGGCGAAAAAAAAAACTGCTTTTGGATATATTGCTTTATAGGCAGTGCATCTACATTTCTGTAATTTAGCAAAGAACCAGCCAATCAATTAAGGACCAATAATCATTCAACAAGTGATAACAAGCTACTGGTCACATGCTTGCCAGCTGCGAGCGCTTTGTCAAATGAAAAATCTAATTAAATCACCAATAAAAGCTCAGTACTGTAACTTCAATCCTCAACAAAGAATTAAACCCGCCTATAAGAAAATCTAACAAACAAGGGTGTCCACCTACATTATCCCTTATTTCATTCAAAGGTCAATGAAACATAATTAAATGATAGAGGATTTAATTTGGGGGAAAAAAGCATTGACATTTCTATCATGTATAGCTAAAAAAAAACTTAACATATGCAAGCAAAATGGTGCAATTAATTACATTTGTGGTAAACAAGTGGTAATTTTCATGCTACACTGTAATACCTCAAAAGCAAATGTCTGAGAGTAACCTAAGTATATAAACCAATATCTCTGTTCAGCTTTTCAACCTGTTACTCAATAATACATAGACAATCTTTCCACTGACAACCAATGAAAAAATATGAACAATAAATCGATTAATCTGTCGATTATTTTCTCGATTAATCGATTAGTTGTTTGATCTATAAAATATCAGAAAATGGTGAAAAATGTTGATCAGTGTTTCCCAAAGCCCAAGATGACGTCCTCAAATGTCTTGTTTTGTCCACAACCCAAAGATATTCAGTTTACTGTCATAGAGGAGTAAAGAAACCAGAAAATATTCACATTTAAGAAGCTGGAATCAGAGAATTTTGACTTATTTTTCTTAAAAAATTACTCAAACCGATTAATCGATTATCAAAATAGTTGGCGATTAATTTAATAGTTGACAACTAATAGATTAATCGATTAATCGTTGCAGCTCTACAATAAATCAAACATCACAGTTACAAAGAAATGTACTATTCAGGAATGCATAACCCCAAAAATATTTCAATCACATTGTTAACAATTGACATTGTTGACATTATTGACATAGTTGACATTATTGACATAGTTGACGAGTTCACCTCAGCTGAGTGTGTGAGAAACAAGACGGTCCAGATAGATCACAGATACAACACAAGTTGCAGTGGCAACTTTGAAAAGAAAAACTCATTTTGGCCAGTTGAAATGATTGTTACCAGAAAAGTGTAACAGGGTTTCTGAGGACTTACACTCTAGCTGCCTACCACTCTAGGAATACAATCTCATTCTTTAATTCTGGCTATTACTTTCATTGGCACTGGGATATACAGTATATTTTCTAGCTGATATCTGCAGAACACAAGACAAACCAGTGGCTAAATATATATGTTTGCACAGTGAAAACAAGTTTCAAATTTCATGTAAACATAACCTGAAGGTGATCCGCTTGCAGATGTATGTCTGTTTGCTTTACATTGCCACAGGAGGAAAAACAAGACTAGGTCAAAACCTAGTATATGGCTGGACCGTGTATGAGTGTGCCACGTGCCATGGCCGACCAATGGTGTAACTAACTCCACTGTAGACTGCTAATACAGAATAATAGTCCATACATCCATACTGATCGTTCCAGCGCGTCCCGTCTCTCTCTCCACCGCTATCCTATTCACCGCGCCCACGGCCCGCATCGATCCTGCCGATCCAAGCGCCAGGCGCTCTGTTACCCGTCCGTGCCGAAAACGCTGTTCGCCGGACACCGGGGGCGCATCGTCGTTGGGACCCCGGCCGAAATCTCGGCCGGATCATCGGAAACAAATCGGCGGCCAGCTAGTGGCACTGGCCGGAACCGTGGCCCCGGGAAACTTGAGGAAGGTCGGAAATAAGCCCTTGGCGTGATGAAACCTCCATGCTTGCTTGTGTCTCTCTCAGAACAGAGGGGCTTCAGGTGGACTGAGCTCGCGCATACAGTATGCATCGACATAAACGGTGATATGATATAATTGTATAGATTCTACTTTAGCTTCAGCTTACATGCATGATATTGGTCAGCCTGCTTACTGTGTGGGAGAAATGGGCTCCTGATCTCAGCGGAGAAACTAGACGGCGGAGAAAACGAAACTGAAATTTCTGGCTCTGTGAGCCGATGATGTGCCACGTGCCACGGCCGACCAATGGTGTAACTTGATCACTCAGTCACTCAGTCAGTCAGTCAGTCAGTGACAGACATTCGCGTTTGTAGGGCTGGCCCCGCTGTTGCGGTCCAGCCAAAAATTAGGTTACTAGCACAAGCATTTCAGACATGTGCACGTCAACAAGGACCTCTGAAAATAAGTACTTGACATCAGCACATGTGCAAGTTCAAGTTCAAGTTTGTTTATGTATATAGCGCTTTATCACATGCATGTCTCAAAGGACTGTACAGAGAATGAGCCTAACTAGATCTAACTGATCAACAATCAACAATAGAACAGAATGATACATGACAAACAACAGGAAAGCACAAGACACACAAATGCAGATTTTAGCCAGACATCTATTAACATAACATCTATTCTACATAGCCTAGATGCTTGTCCTTATTCACATAGCAAATAAGCCAAATAAAAAAAAATCACTTCTTTTACATTTGACAAATTATTGATCATAAAGCTCAACATCATTAATCATCTAACTCAGAAGCAGAGGCTGGGCAGTTGACTAATGGCATGAATAAAACTACATCAAAACAAGGGTTCTAGGCTACATAATGTGTGAAAAATTCTGTTCGTTTTAGGCCTCTTCTAAAGTTTGATCTCTTTCTCCTTGTTTTACCTCACCCTGCACTTTTAGACATTATTCACTGCCATTCATTTCAAAAGCCATGAATACGTAATGGTTATCGTGACTATGATTATGATTAATTAATTCCCTTATTCAGATGCTTGATTAGTGGAACTTCTTCTCTAATCTGTATTCACATAACACTTGCCATTATCTGTTGTTTCATGAATAGGAACAAAATACAATGTGAATGTTGTAATGATCACTCTGGCCAGAGCAATCATAAAAATGAAATGGAGCCTGATTGATGATTAAGTGGTTTTGTCCTTTTGGAGCAGAGGGTGAGCTGCGGGGTTAGGTTCAGTTCAATCAATTCAGGAAGTGGACTTTCTTCAAAATTTAAACAATGAAAAACTTTTGGTATGAAGAAGTTATCACAAGCAGCCTACCAAGAAATTACTGACAGTGAAAGCGCAATCACTGTCATTTAATTGTAGTCTCTATTTACAACTGATTGAATTGGAAGTGAACTGACCCTAACAGGCCACCAACAGCTCCCACTGGCCTGCAGAGAGAGGAATTTTCCACTGGACTTGTTGTTCAGTTAATGTCCACTGTTCAATCACTAAGCACTGACAGAATGCCCCAGCATTTATACTTGATACTGCCTGGCTGTTTGTTGACAGTGGGCAATGGGAGCTGGCTAGTGGCTGGAATGTAGGCTGGTGGAGAACGGAAAAGTACTGGGGACAGCCACCCCCCCCCCCCCCCCCCCCCCAACCCCAGCCCCCCCTCCCCAGCCCCCCTCCCCTGACCCCCCACCAGTCAGTCAGGAGCTCTCTCTACTGGATGTGTCTCCAGAGCCAGTTAGACTCAGGACCGCCTGCTGTGGGGTAGAGCAGAATAAAACATTGTTAGACTAGAACAGAACTGTAGCCTTTATAGTCTTGTTAATGTTGTTATGTAACAATCTGTTATATCAGTCAGCGATAGATTGATATAACACACCAGTGATTCAACCCATATCCAGTGCATGAAAGTTCTTACATTTGCTACATTTTCTGTTCTAAACAGTCGGTGCTGGGTAGATCTTTCCTGGGAAAAAATCCCCTGCTGCACAGGGAGTGATGCGCTGTATGTTTCTGGCAGAACCAACAGCGGTTTCTTTGGAATAATTAGAAGAAGAACTGGGTAGTTAGCATGAGCTGCGATAGCCACCATGGCTGATCAGACAAAGAAAAGACCTACAGCAACAAACAAAAAAAAAAATACATCACAGAACTGAACACACTGTTTGATTGACAGGTCATCTCTGGGAAGTGCGGTGCAAGGACTTTGGAGAAATGTGTGCTCCAAATGACACATAATAAGGATGTAATAAAGATGATATACTGTTCCTTATAAACATTAGTTGACTAACATTTAGTCATTGGAAATCCTGCTTGCTTTGCTTGCTGCATGTTGCACTGTTGCTCCCCAAGAGGAACTGTTTGGAAAAATAAAGCTTTACTGACTACCACAGTCTTTTTATTTCAGCCCTGACTGAGGAACAATTCCCCTGTCAGATTATGATAAATAAGGTGATTTTTTTAGATTATATTACCTAGACATCCATCAGTATATAAGATACTTCTACTTAAAGATGCTAAATAAGTATTGAGCTGCAGTGGTTTGACGGAGGAGGATGGCATTCTGCTGGCCTTGTTAGCAATTGTGAAATGCATTGCCCTCAATAACTATAATTTTAAAGTTAGAAAACCCATGATTTTTTTTACTGCCCTCCATTCCCCTTGTTAAATGTGAATAAATCACCATGGGTATAGTACATCTACTGCTACAGAGTCCAAGTTGCCTTAGACCTTTTTAAGCCCAGAAACTTTTACCAGTAAGAGCTCCTTTGGGTGACTGGTAGCCTAGATTTTTATCTTCTCTCTAATAGACAGGGTATTTCTACACATCTATGTACCTAGGTGAGGAACAATGCATTTTGTTGCCTCTATCACATTGTGTGAAAGGTGATAATTCTTTATAGGACTTACATGAGAGACCGCTACATGAGAGACTGCAAAACATAAAAACACCTAGTTTGGATAAAAAGATGGTTAGTGCCAGTCTGTCATTGGGATTATCAAGATCAGGTGATTTGTTGAATTAAGCCCACAACACCTTGAGGATCACATGATGTAGTTGTGCTGTGTAGCACAACTGCATGATTGCCACTTGAAAACAATGTGACTCATAGATATTGTTTTGATAATGTCTTTCAGAAATCAGCTTATTGTCGTCCGCTGTGAACCGGAAAACAGCTGCTGAAATGAATGCTGTGATTTTCTTAGGTGTAGATTTCTGACAAATGTTTATGTTTTCCAGATAGACATCTGATTTTAATATTACTTTCACACGTTTTAATTCCCATGCAGAGATGCCTGACTTGATTTCCTTTATTACTTGTTACATCGCTTATTGCTTGCTACTTCAAAATGTATGAACTGATATGCTGATGAAGAGGCAGGGACTGGTTCTGTAAGGACAACCCGCTCTTACTGACACAGCCACCGGTTATGCAATGGAACATTTGACCAGGACACAGTGTTCCCTGACAAAGGCATTTCTATTCAGAACCATGGGTGGCCAGTTTCCAACACATCATGCATGGAGGGAGAACCTCTGTCCATTAGCAGAAGAGGAGAAAACAAGCATCAGAGGGTGTCTGACTGGGTTATTATTGGTGTTGCAAAGTGGTGATTTGGGACAGAAGAGGAGGAGGATGGAGGTGGATGGCATTCTCCTAAGAAATTGCGAAATGCATCATCCTCTTTAACTAAAATTTTTTGGGGAAAAAAAGATTTTCCTTACTGTCCTTCCTTAGTACATCTCTGCCCAAGACCTTATGAACCCAGACGCCTTCCTTGTCCAGTAGGAGCTCCTTTGGTTGACTGGTGGCCTGGATTGGCTTCCTGTGTGTATTTTTCTAGGTTAATAATATAATAATATATAATATCATGCTTTATATTATAACTTGTTTTGTGCTTTTCTACACATCTATGTATCTGCTACAGGACAACGCATTATGTTACGACTAACAAATCTTTAACAATCTCTAACTTTAACTTTATGAACAGAAGAATATGACAAACCAGGGATTGAAGCCAGGCTTTTGTACAAACAATATATATAAAAAAAAGAAAACATTGTGAGAGATGCCAGGTAAGTATGTCCTATGTCTTGAAAAAGTTGGCATACTGATATACAAACATATCAAGGAGACGGATGATGAAAACAAATCACTGTAGTGGTTCAGAAGTGGTTTAGAGGGTCATTACATGATTCATTGATTACATAATTAGAATTTTTCGTACTGTTTTGATAGTTGTTTGATGATCACTGGAGGTCAAACTTCACTCACCTTTTTATTTACCAGTCCATCACTGGTCATACCTACCTTGGTTTTTACAAACTCAGAGATTAGAGGCAGACATCTCATTGTTTGAGACACATAAACAACTCCAGAAAATAAACCTATTAATGTTCTGTATTGTTTTCTCCTGATGAGGATTATGAATGTGCCTTGTCAGTGTTATGAACATCACCACTGGATCCTGCTTCTGAGGGAGAGTCCTGCCTTCTCTGTAACTGAATACATTCCTGCCGCAGCCAAACCCCTGGTCTAATAGTCCCTCCCCCAACGATTTCTATTGGCTAAAAGTGGTTGTAAATCAACAATCTCGTCTTTCTATTGGCTACACCACGCAAGTTTCTTTCCGCTGGCTGACTCTCCTCTCCGGTCACTCGCCAACATGATAACAGGTTTGCACAGTTGAGTCAAAAGCCTTGCAGTCGGACGTTGCTGTAAAAACATTTGAGATTACTAAACCCGCCACGACCCAGAACAGCAACAATGAAGTTCGTAAGATTCATCATGAAAAACGCCGCTTTGGCCAGTGTGCCTAAACATATCGAACATTTTTCTAAATTTTCGCCTTCTCCACTCTCTATGAAACAATTTCTTGATTTTGGTGAGTAGCATTGATCTCCTTTTAGAAAGATGTGGGCAGTTTGAAATGTTACAAACGTGCAAAATTGTCTCGTCTAAAACTAATCAGAATTGTGCAGCAATTCATTGACCAAATAGGTATTGTAATGCATATTGATTATCCTTGATAAAATAATCGGTGTAGAATGTCATTAGCGTGCTACATTAACATGTGTTTTGGAGGGGGGAGTTGTTATGAGAGAAGTCCTTGCCTCAGTGTCTGTCCTGTCTGTCTGTAGCCACAGTGCTTCATAGTGCGGGGTATTGCGTCAGATCTGTAGCAAGCTCACGCGCGATGCAAATGAAGCTGCAAGAGAAACAGCTGAGGCTGTGCATCCACTGCCCCGTGGATCTGTGGGGATTGAACAAAACAGACACACTGTATGACTGCAGGGCCTCTAATGTATAGCAATAATTAGAAAGGTCGTTCAGCAATCTGTACAGTATCTTTACATACATGGGACATTACGCAGGGTATTCCTGTGAAAGTAGTAAACAGTGATAGTAAACAGTTTGTTTACAAGGGTTGTAACATCTATTCAAATGGTTGAAAAAGATATTTCATTCCAAAATGAGATATTCACCATTTGGGAAAAACACACCGTTCAAAATGATAGCTGGCATGAAATGAAAGCACATTTAAAGCTGTGTTTTTGAGAATAGAATCATCCGGGCATTTGAAATATTGACTGAGTTGAGTGTTTACTCAGTTTCAGTTAATAAAACTTTTCCAGAATGAATATATGACATTTTGGATTATAACCCTTCATAAATAATATTGCCTTTTTATCAGTAGGCCTACATACCACTTCATAAACAATACAAGGATCCAATTAATTTAATTATTTTTTGTGTCGTTTCAGGTTCCATCAATGCATGTGAGAAGACATCCTTTGTCTTTTTGAGGCAGGAGCTTCCTGTCAGACTGTCAAACATTATGAAGGAAATTAACCTCCTGCCTGACAAACTGCTCACAACCCCATCTGTGCAAATAGTACAGAGCTGGTAAGCCAAACAGTATAATTCATCAGAGCCTATAGGACGAAACTGATTGATTTGTTTATTATTACGACCCATGGTACAGGACAAACAAACAAAAACAAAAGAAAGAAACGTGAGAGTGAATTTGTATCTACTCTGGCTGTATCTATTCATTATACTGTAATTACAACTCTACTCAGTGCCAGAATTCACCCCCTTCCTGCTGAAAAGTGAGCAGTCACAGCTGTTGACTTGTTTATTGCCATGCAGTAGGTCAGACAGACGTTGTTTATTTCTCACAGGCAGAACCTCACATTCAGAATCCAAATGAACACCCTTTGACCAACTTGTACTCCGTCCAAATAGCAGTGTGCAGGGCAGTGTGCAGGGGGAGGGGCTCTTAGCTGTGAACTTCGCCCTAGTTTCTCATCACGTGACCTTGTTTTCACGGTGGACTTCTCTTTCTGTTGTGGGGAATCATGTGTTTCTTCAAATGCAGAAATTTGTTTTGACCAACATGTCCTTGCCAGGAATTAAAAGACTTCACCTTTTGATATTATGTATTCTATCAAAGCCTTCGTTCATAAACAGGTTTATTACAGGGTGTGCTCTCAACAGTCTGTCTTGCATGTAACAACATGCATGTGTGTGTGTGTGTGTGTGTGTGTGTGTGTGTGTATGTCTGCATGTGTGATTGTTTGTTTCAGGTACATCCAGAGTTTAATGGAGATCCTTGAGTTCCTAGACAAGAATCCTGATGATCACAAAGTCCTGGGAGAGTAAGTTCCTAATCATCCTGTTCATTCTTCTGTTCATTCATGCATTTGACTGACGGCGTTTGTCATTCTAGTCTTTTCACAAAAATACACAAAAACAAATGTCACAGCAGTCATTGATTAGGTTTAAATCATGCTAGATGAAGCTAGTTGCTAGACAACATCCCACACCTTGACAAAATATGTGTTATCCCAACTTTACTGTGTCCATTTGAAGTTAAAATATTTCAGTTCAGTTCAAAAACTTTATTGCCAGTCATCAATCAAGAGCAATAATGTAATACTTTTGTCTATCTTTAATGTTTGTTTATGTTTAAACAAAGTCTCAAGGTGCAGCTGAATTCACACAGCCACCAGTGTGGTTGAAAATCACTGTTGTAGACTTTGTGTTTAAACTGGTGTTTTGGAAAGAGGAGGAGTGCTACTCTAGATTTGACTTGGATATTTATGGAAATTATTATTTCTGTTTTGGCTTTGGTGCAGGTCCCAGACGTGGAATGCTCTTTCTTTTTTGGACACATTACTTTTGATCATGATTTCCTTGCTCATTTCCCTCTTTACTGTGTTGTCCTGATAATCCCTAATTATCCCTTTGACAGTGATATCACCCCAATCCTGTTAATTAGACATCATTCTTTCTTCCCTCCCTAGGTTTGTTGATGCCTTAGTGACCATCAGGAACAGGCATAACGACGTGGTACCGACCATGGCCCAGGGCATCATAGAGTACAAAGAGGTTTTCCCCCAGGACCCAGTAACCAACCAGAACATCCAGTACTTTCTGGACCGCTTCTACATGAGCCGCATATCTATCCGCATGCTTATCAACCAGCACAGTGAGTTCCACTTGGCATGAGAGTCATCTTCAGTCAGTGAAGAGTATATGAAAAGTTCTATTTCATAACTCAATATGCACAATAAGTCTTTATCGATGTTCATCATTGCCCCTCTCTTTTACATTGTTCCTGGTGTCTGTACACAATCAGCATAGTTGGAGATATTGTTTTCCTCCCTTCAAAGTTTCTGTTTTATTGTTATTTCGTTTGCCCCAGTTGAGTGTTTTCATATCACTGCTGCATTACATTACACTCTGCTTACTGTCAATCACCTGACACCCACAGGAAGAAATTGAAATGGAAATAATCCCTCAAAACTTGCATATCCATATCTTGTCATTCAGGGCATCTTTGTTAACTGGGATAGAAGTTAAAGGACTACACCGAGTTTTTGTGAGTTTGGATTTTGGAACAAAACTCTTCACATACTGTTGATGAATTATTGTCATTGATTTTCTTTATTGCCTATAGTATTTCAAAGACTAGTGCTGAATAGTATAAAAGACTTGAACAGGGTCATCTTCCTAGCTCTAGGCTCATCTTGTGTTCAGTTCCCATATGTTATTGACAACTTGTCAAGGTAGTAACATGGAACAAAGATTGTGAGTGTATAGCACTGAAGAGGTACTTCAGAGAGTGCTGCTGCATGGAGGAAAATGTTTAACCTGAAGGTGAATAATGACAGTCAGCTTCCACATAGCAGCAGCATTCTGCATCTCAGTCTTATCTTCCCTCACAGACTGCAAACTCGTCTCTACAGGCTACAGCTCACCTCCTCCCTCCTACCTTCCTCCTCTACTTGCACCAAAGCTTTCACCAATACTATTTCATGTGCTCTATATTTTCATTCCCAGCACATCTTTCTTCATTACTTTACTTGATGTGTTGATGATCCACTAATTGCAGATAACGCACTATTAGCTTGACAGATTATTTATTTCTCTGCAGCTCTTATTTTTGATGGAGAAACCAACCCAGTTCATCCCAACACCATTGGGAGCATCGACCCTCACTGTCAAGTCACTGAGGTGGTCCAAGGTAAATATGGATCCTGTCTTAAGTTACAGGGGTTAGACGAATTATGTTTCGTCAAAGCTGACTTCTGATGGTGTAGACCACAATAGTTTTGATTACATGTTTTGTAAAGGAGTTTGGAAGGATTTTCTCTCCTTTCAAAATCCTTGCATTTAATTTAAAGTTCTTATTGTCTTACTCCTTGCATTCACCAAAAGCTGCTCTCATTAATTCCTGTTGCAAAACCAACACTGTACAGTACTTTGGCCTACTCATGTTACCATGTGTTGATAAAAGCAATTCTGTTCTTTCTGCATTATAATAACATTAATATTATTATTTTTGTCAGATGCCTTCCAAAGTGCCAAGATGCTGTGCGACCAGTACTATCTCAGCTCCCCTGATCTGCTTCTGCAAGAGATGAACAGTAAGATTGCCTTCATTTAATCTGGCAGGTTAAATACAAACACATATTTACTCTTAATGCCAAATGCCAAAGGGCCAAAGTCCTCTTGGAGGTTTAAAGAGATTAAAATAAAGGACAAATAGAGCAGAGCCCTCTGTGTGGGTGTGGGTGTATGTGTGTGTGTGTGTGTGTGTGTGTGTGTGTGTAGATTGTCGCTCAGCCAGATGGACCTGAGGGGCTTCTAATTATAGCATTGAAGCTGAAGTAATGGCTAAGTGGGGCCAGCTGACTGCATCAGACAATATTGACACACATACTCGTTCCTCTCCATTCCCCCAAACGATATAACCAGAGCAGGACAGAATAATTGCCATTGATGGAAAATGTCCATGAGTGCCGACGGTAATGAATTTTAAATGAGGTGGATGGAACTGTGAAACACACTTTTTTTTCTTCCTCCCATGCAGGCAATAAGAAGAACCTGCCCATAAGCATTGTGTATGTGCCCTCTCATCTTTATCACATGCTGTTTGAGCTCTTCAAGGTATGGCTCAACCCATAGTTTGTTATAATATACTAATGAATGATAATTACTATACACCCTATTACACTCATATAGATTCACAGACTTTTAAAATAGGTTTTATCAATATATTTTGTCTTTTTCATCCTTGCAGAATGCTATGAGGGCCACCATTGAGCACCATAACAGCAGCAACAACCTCCCACCCATTCAAGTCATGGTATCTCTTGGAGGAGAGGACATGTCAATTAAGGTAGATTGCACACTAGGGCAATTATTTTGGTAAATACTGAAATTGCAGTGGGTGCCTCACTAGTTAGCACTGGCACCTCACAGCAAGGTCTCCTGGGTTTGATTCCTGGCCCCAGTCCTTTCTGTATGGAGTTTGCATGTGTTGTGTTTCCCTGTGTTTGTGTGGGTTTCCTCTGGGTGCTCCGGTTTCATCCCATACCCAAAGACATGCAAGTCAGGTGGATTGGAGACTCTAAATTGCCCATAGGTATGAATGGGAGTGTGAGTGTGTTTGTCTGTCTATCTGTGTTAGCCCTATGATGGATTGCCGACCTGTCCAGGGTGTCTCCCTGCCTTCCACCCTATGCATGCTGGGATAGGCTCCAGCCCCCGTGACCCTGAGAGTCGAAACCTCATATTTCCTTGTGACAAGGCCAGAGAGCAGAGGTTCAGTGATGAACGGCGGTACTGTAAATCTATACCTGCCAACATTAACTTCTGAATGTAAGAAAGATTTTCTCACATAGTAGTGAGCCGTAGTGAGTGAGTAGTGAGTGAGTAGTAAATCCACACAAGTATGTTGGCATGTACATGTATCCACATACCAACTCGATAATAGCCATTGGCTTTCTGAATATCTGCTCTCCAGCAGACATGCATCTGTTTGCTGAGTTTAATGATGCCTGTAAAAGCGAAAATTGTTTTTAATAAATCACATCATCTTCTGCGGTGTAGATATCGCATCTGTTCCAATCAGTTTCAATTTTAAATCAATTAATTCTTGCAAACTAGATTTTGCATGTCTGTGCTTTCAGAGCTAAAAATACCCTTGTCATTCACCACTGAATATTGCATAAAGAAACACTGAGAAACACAAAAACGCTGTCATGATGAATTGTTTCTTTCCCATCCCCACCCAAATCCTTCCTCAAACCTGTTATGTAATGACTTGCCCCTCATTAAGTCAGTGCTTAATGGTAAGCAAAGCCACTAAGCTCTGATAAGATTAACCAGACGGGTTGTGTGCCAGTCTCCATATTCAAGAGCCTGTTAACCTCGTCTCACTGTAACTTGATCACCGAGACTCCTTGTTCTCGCTGTGCTCTAAGCGTTACACCTGGCCGCCGGTTACGTAACACACGACACGGAGAGAACTCACTGGTCCTGTTGCGCCATTACCATGACGATATGCAAAACAGACAAACAGAGCCACTTGGCTTCTACCCTTGAATGGAGCCCAAGTGTTCATGACATGCACCCACTTGTCTGCCTGGCACCGTCTGCACCTTTCTATGGCTGAGTGCTGTTCCAGCTCCTCACTTCATTGTCTCTCTCTCTCTCTCTCTCTCTCTCTCTCTCTCTCTCTCTCTCTCTCTCTCTCTCTCTCTCTCTCTCCCGCGTTTCTCCCTGCACTGTCCAACCTCTCTGTTTCTGTCCCTGTCCCAGGTGAGTGACAAGGGTGGCGGTGTCCCCTTCCGCAGGATCGAGAACCTCTTCAGCTACATGTACTCCACAGCTCCTGCTCCACAGATAGGAGATCACACACGGACTCCACTGGTGAGTAGAGATGCACACAGTTGGGTGGCAGGATTTACAAAACCACACTCGTGCGAAAGCTACATTTCTTACCCCAGTTGCACTCCTAGCCAGTTCACATATTTTTAGATTGTTGATACCTAAAATAAACATTCTTGTTCTTTTTGCCTGCTGTCTGTATTACTAGCAGGCATAAAGACACAGTAAATTGTACCACATGCCATTCATCTGGTGTAGCCCACAAGTTCCTATATCCTCAGTTAGCCTTTGCTATTAAAAGATTAAAAAAAATGCTATCCCTTTTTCTCAATAAGAACAGCCTAAAATACACAGAGCAGACTTGACAAAAGCTCTGTTTACCCATGGAAGAGCACCGCTACTTCCTATGCAGCAGAGAACAAAGCCTCAGTAAAGCCTTGATCTCCTCTCTGTGCAGGCGGGCTTTGGCTACGGTCTGCCCATCTCTCGTCTCTACGCCAAGTACTTCCAGGGGGACATGCAGCTCTACTCCATGGAGGGTTATGGCACAGACGCCGTCCTCTACTTGAAGGTGAGTCAGACACAGTGATCATACATGAGAGTGTGACAAGAGGCCAAGCGTTTCAAAGTCAGTACAGCACATAACAAGAGAGATTAAATTTTCTAGTGACATGTTGCGGGTGAACACAAGCCTGTTTCAGAAAGGTGCTGCGATGTACTGCAGAGCTGTGGAGCCAATGAAAACAACACTGGTCCATTATAATTACATGTTTGACTCTGTCCTCCAGGCGCTGTCTACAGACTCCATAGAGAGGCTGCCCGTGTACAACAAGACCGCTCTGAAGAACTACAAAGTGAGCCAGGAGGCCGACGACTGGTGTGTACCCAGTAAAGAACCACTGGACCTTGCTAACTTTAAGATGGCCAAGTGAAGATGCCCTGCTGGCCTGGTGCTTCAGGCCGATATCCCATGAAGCCTCCATGCCTGCCTGTCAGACTATCTGTCTTCATATTCCCAGACGCACCTAACCTCTTTCTACTGAGAGGGTCATCTCCAGACTAGAGGGGACAAAGTGTTTTTATATTTCATTCTGGTTTTAGCAGTGGCATGTTCATGTTGTTTTCAATGCCTCTGTTCAACGCCTGTTGTCCTTTTGGGTTCTTCATGAGAAAATAGACAAATAGAAAATGGGTACTAACAGAGAATACCTGCAAGTTTTACTGAAGACCTGTTATTTTTGTTACTTGTTACTTTGTCTTCTTCTTCTCAGCTTCAGTGTTGTAGAAATACACCCAGCATCAGCAGGGAGTGTGCGGACAGGCAGCCCGGAGTCATGGCTCTCTTGTGAGATGGGAGAGTAGGTGGGGAGACACAGAGGTGACACCCAGCATGTAACAGAGATGGGTGTAGTGGTGTGACTGAATAAGTGCCAGTAGGAATATGAGCGGACCAACGGAGAATACAGAGGAAGGTCTAAGTATTTCAGTTCAAGACACTTTACATACAGTAAAGTAAACAGCAGATTTTTAGGGAGGGGCATAGGAATGTATTCGATTCAGTTTAACAGGGGAATCTGTTGGTGAATAATTGAAAGTCATGATAAGCAGATCCTATCTTCTTTGAGACAGAAAATATCACCCCTGCCTTAAAGTAGCAAGACACCCAAAGGGCCATTTAATTGAATTACTTGAACTATTTAAAGTACTATTGATGGTGCAAACCTTGTTAGATTTAAGCGCTAAGTACTGTAACACTGTGGGGTCTGATGGTTCGAGCAAATGTATGGCTTTGCGGTTGAGTGGTGCTGTCTGCGTGAATATTTGTTCAGGCCATGGACATTTCAGCCTTTAAAGTTTAATCACATTATTCACACCGACTGATAAGATACTGTGTTCTCTTACGTCAGTTCCATGGACCAGGTTCAACTTGATCCACTCGTTTTTATGTATTATCATGATAGTATTATATGGTTGAAACTACCATAGATCCCTAAGTTATCTCTGATACCATATTGTATAGCTAGCCTTGGTCTGGAACTGCACCAGAACATTTCACTGCCTCTCAGTTGGAGGTTTTAATGCTTGTAGCAGAGTTCAGTGGAAGTTTGTGTTACTACTACAGATCCCAGAAGGCAGTGCATGTCATGTTTATGTTCTCAAGCAGTCTGTGATCCCATAAGGCAAGGCCAGTCTCAGACAATGCGTCGCACTGTGCCATATGAGGAAAAAAAAAAAGATGCCCTGGGTCCATATGTGTTGGAATGAACAGTTTGCTTTTGTATTAAATTTATCTTAATCATATTTGAAAAGTTATTTTTATAGCTAAATTTTATGCCACTGAAATGTTAATGTTAATTGTAAATACTGTAAATAGAATCCCAACAATAAAACACTGATAAAACAATTTCAGTGCAAAATGCCTGCCTTGTCTTATTTTATACTACATACTGTGTTTTGGGAATACACTTGGTTTAGGTGCACAGAGATGATGGAGTATATTCATATCAGTCAGTAAATATATGAAGGTGAATTTACACAGATAGACAGACGGGTCCCTGTGCTGCAGCCCTTTCTGTACTTCCAATGTGTATTGCAGCTGTGTGTGGGAAGTAAAGGGAAATGATGAGAGAGAGAGACAATGAAGCATGAAGAGGTTTGCCCCGCTGCTATAGGATCTATTCTAAGGCTAGTGATGAGATCAAGTTTAGCAACTCTACCCTGCAGCCATCGCAGCACCAGACCCTCAGGCACATTAAATCCTACTGGGCACGTGGGCCTGTCAGTAGAAGTTCCCAATCCCGATCCGCCTCTAGGTATAAAGAGTGACACTGTTATAACTTTAAAAAGTGAATGACAATGATGATAGAACTTGCCCAGTCTGGCCCAGTGCCAAGTGAGGCAGAGGTCACTAGGGGAGGATAGAAGTCACTGTCATGAGGTTGTTTGGGTTCAGGGGGATATGAGAGTTTGGCAGTGAAAGAGGAAGAGCCTGAAGGGAGAACTAATAATAGATGGCTTCTGTCGGCTTTTTTGTGTCACATATTTGCCCTGTGTGAAATTCATTCCCTTGGAGAAGCAGCAGTGGTGATCTGTTTCCCTCTCCTGTGTCTCTTATACTGCTGGTCTGTTAAACACAGTACATCAAATTTCAAAATGTCAAATTTCTGCTGCATGTAAATACAATAAATTAGATTCTTCTGATGTGTGGGCATAGCATTTATCAACTGATGACTGCTTGAAGCATACATGCTTTGCATTTCAGTCAGTATTGGTATGATTGTGTACTGTGGACTGAAACAGGTCCATGGTGGAAGGCAATACATCTACATGACCAATAAAATAGCTTTATAGAGTATATTGCTTTATTTGTGTGGCAGCAGGGTTGTGTCGTGAGTAGGGAGACAGCTGTACTTTCCTGCCTCTCTTCTACTGTCTCCCTCTACTTTTCCACTGTTTAAAAAAAAGTAGACATGCTAAAATAAGTAGACTGCCCTCTCTTCTTTAAAATAAATGTTGACAGGAGTATTTTATATTTTAGTCATCTTTTCCTCAGCACGTGCGAGTTTTATCTTTACGCGCAAGTTATTCTTTCCGGGGATGCCCTTCTATTTTTGCTGGTGAGTGAAAGATCCTGAAGATGGCATACGTCAAGCGAGGCTCACTTTACAGTCATATGAGCCATATGAACACTGTTCATATGGCTCATAGGCCAACGGCAGCAGATCCATATAAGGCCAGCCAGCCAGAGTGTTTACCCCCATTGGGCAATGTGGACCAACACAGTTATGATGAGAGGTGGAAGGAATCCCATAGTGCCCTCTTCCTTATCTCAGATAAACAACACACCATGTCCACTGGTCTGTATGTTAGAATGTATCAGGATTCAAACAAACATCTTTAGTACAACTGTTATAGAGGAAGAATAAGAATGGAACAAAAGGAAGCCAGGTTTAAATCCAGTCATTTGGATGTATTTAAATACACTACACACAAGATAATCAAATATGCACGCACATTTCTGTTTATACATCAGATCTCTTTTGCATTAGCACAAACAGGCTCAACAGAGTCAAATCCCACACTGACGTAGCTATTGATACCGAGCATCACATCACCACTGCAAACGGCCAAGCCTGTGTGTGATAGTGGCCTGTCAACACAGTAGCTGCCAACAGAGACCATGCTGCCATGCCAAGTGTTTTTCATGAAGGGATGGTTGTCATTTCAGCAAAGCAGCCAGAGCGCTCTGGCAGCTTAGTGTTGTCGAGTCTTTTTCTGTGAGTGCCATCATGTGCAGCAAGTGCCTGAGTTGGAGCACATGTTGTGCTGTCGCAATTTCCCTCTACTCTATTTCCTGTCAATCATCCTGTCATGAAAACCACTGCATCACTGGAGCACTACCCACTTTCTTTTCAAGTCAAAAGACTAGGATGTTGGGGGACTGCTGGCAGATGCTGTAGTCAAGTGAATAGCTGCTAGTGCCCCCTACTGGTCTGTGTGGTAGAAGCATTCACTTATAATGGGTGGATTGGTTTGCATAGACATAGTGGGGTGATTGTTGTTTTACAGTGTAAATAGTTATCATTCAAATCCACAAATGAACAGAATTTGCTGTATGTGATATGTTTTAGTTCATGTGACCAAAAATAAAGATCAAAAATGCAATCATAATATATGTTGCTCCTTGAAATTTGCCCTTCACCATGAGTTTGGCCTATCATATCTCTATCTATATTGTGTAATACATTCTGATCTCTGAGTTCCCAGAACAGCTCAATAAAGCAAAAGGTCTCAAACACTAATGATCAAATATGGATTCTATTCCTAAATGAATGATGAGTTTTAATGTGAATTATTTGCCCTTATTTAACTTGGTAAGGGCAAGGCCATGTTGTGGTGGCTTCATCACCTGCCTCCAACTTCATCATTATAATGACCAAGTTGGAGGCAGGTGATATGTTCCAGATCCCAATTCCACTCTCACCTTCAAGCATAAGGCTGTCTCAGTGTGTATGCATGTTCTTATACCATAGCAATGGAGGTTAATATTAATGACAGAGTAAAAAGATGTAGAAATAAAATCTTAATCAGCTGAATCAGCTTAAACTATATATTTACTAGAACTGATTTACTCAGCTAGCTGACTGTGTTATTTTGATAGGTGATTCTGTTTCAGACACGTATTAGCTCTGAATTGAACGCAGGTTTGGTCATTTTCACACTATTCATCCATCAGACTATGTACGGTAGCTTTATTGAGAAAAGAGCAACTTTTACTGTGGACTCTGCTGACCATACTGACTGAAAAACTGCCAACGCTGTAATTATTTCATGCCTACGTCTGCATCTAGTCTGTGAAAAGTAACACCTTAAATGAGAGGGAAAGATGCTGTTAAACTGAAGTCCATAACTTCCCCTTAGCTTTTGTGTTACTGTGTCACCTATTGATGAGTATATAAGGTCATCTTCTGACAGCGGTTGAGCTTCTCATCATGCGTACATGAAGAGGTAGGGGAAACTTTGAAATACTTTTATGTGAAATATACTTACACTTTTATGCATGCTAACACATTTGAAAGATCTTCATTATCTGAAAAGGCTGGTGCAGGCATGGTAACTGTGTTTCAAGATGCTTATGATATATTATTCTGTTTCAGCTTTCACATGGCTTCTCTCTGGTGAACTGCAAGCTGGTGATTGCATAGTTCAAGGTACATTTACTTTTAGTACATACTTTATCTCCATAACACAGCCAGGTATTCTCTGTTTCCAGCAAAAATATGGTTCCTTGCCTTAATTCTCACCATAATTATCATCTAAAATTGATCTCCATATCTGTAAAATGTTTCATTCCTGAGAGACAGTGAAAATATGAAATATTAAATTTTTCACTCTTTACTAAGGGAATTCAAATCATATGCTCTATAATGGTAAAATGTCAATAATAATTCCATGGGATCTGGAAATAAATTATGTTTCTCCAAAACAAATACATAAACGCATACATACATTTGATGAATATTAGGGTTATCAGAGAAGCCATATAAATGTCCTCTTACATAACGGTTGTGCAACTGTTGTCCCCAGATGGTTGTCTTAGCTGTTGCTGTGTTTGTGATGTTGTCATCTTGTGCATTTGGCTGTTCTGGGAACACAAATTCTGTGAGTATCAGCTTTGCTTATTGATGTTGAAAAGCTAGAAGGCAGATGGAACATAACATAAAACTCATACATTATGCATCAAAAATATTCTTATTTTCCCCAGATGTTTTTTAACACAAAAAGACAGAACTGTGCGTGCTGAACTTTTGTCACACTAAACTTATAAAGAGAATAGAACATTACATTATATTAAGCACGATTATTAAGAAAGTTGTGTGACAAACTCAAGTTTTGTCTAACATATACTTCATTTTTTTTCTAGTCTGAGCTGAAGCTTTGGAACATAGACGATCAACCTTTGGCTGTGCAACTTGCTGCTGTGTATAAGGTGATATAATATACAGCATACATTACATGTAAAATTGAATGTTGAATAGTCTATAATAGAATCAATGAAAGTACAGTCTATTGTCTATCGTATGCTTTACAATATCCTGGTGCACTTATGTGGGGGTTAGGCTGGATTTATAGAGGATTTTGTGGATTTATGAACTTATCTGCAAATTGTCACATTTAATCAGAGACCTCAGACCTTAGCAGCACCTCTGTCTGTTTTAGATATTAAATTAAATATCAGAATAAGATATCAGATACCTCAAGTATCATAAATGTACAGGAACTTGCTTGGTTGGTTGGTTGATTTTTACATAGTTGACCATGTATCAATCTGTAATCAAAAAATATTCAGCATGCTGTCATTTGCAGGAGCTGGAGAGTCTAAGGTGTGAACAAACAACAGCTCAGCAGCAGCAGAATGCTCTGCATCAGGTAGCATCTATACAGCTTCCCTAGAATTAAATAGCTCCTGTAGACTGTTCTCTCCATACAGAATATGAATACTGAATATGCAACATTTCTTTATGCACAGATGCTGATAACAACCCACGAGAAGAAAAGGACGAAGGAAGTAGGTTGGTAGATAAAATATGAGCAACTTTCTTTACATCAAATAGAATGATTTACATGAGTTGATTCTCAATGCTCTATGTGCCGCACCCCGCTGTATCCTATAGAGCCAATTCTGACATACAGTCAAACCTCACTGAAATCTGAACTCAGAGGTGGAAATTCACTTGCATTGCAGAAACCACTCTGCTTGACTACCGTATAAATCACGAGGAGGAACACAACCTGTGGTCCTCTGAGGAAGACTCCAAGCCACTTGTCGACCCCTGCTACCACTACACAGTCCTGGACCAAGCCTGGCGCGCCACCAACACCACCACCAAGTACAAGATGTGTGACCGCCATGCCAAATGGAAAGGTAACTTTCCATGCCTCAACCTTAAGGAAACCTAAAGAGAACCTAAAATAAACTGAAAAGCTAAAGAAACCTTGAGAAACCTAAAGAAAGTGCTATAAATGTAGTTATTGTAATGCTGATGATAATGATGATGATGATGATTTTACCAAAGGCTGGTACCGCCTCTTCTACAACGGCAAGAGTCTGCAGATGCCTGAGAGGTGTGTGCCTGTGAACAAATGTGGCACCCACGCCCCGCTGTGGCTGGCGGGGCCCCACCCTAAGAGGAGGCAAGGCGTTGTCACCCGCAGGGTGTGCGGCCACTGGAAGAAGAACTGCTGTGCCTTCAAATCCACCCCCATCAAGGTCAAGAAGTGTCGCGGCAACTATTTTGTCTACCAGTTCACCAAGCCCACATCCTGCTATTTGGCTTACTGCGCAGGTATTAAATAAATACTCTGTACGTTCTTAGTGGAAAATATACCTGAAATTCATCAGCCAGTATTTCAAAAACATGATTGCGGTGCTTCTGTAGAGATCTTGATGCTTTAGTCTGGAAGCTTCAAGTATTGCTTTTCTTCATGCAGGTTTAGTATGATCTGTAGGTGCAGCACTGTATGACACCGTATGTCTATTCTCAGATATCAACACCCTTGTATGTGGGAGGTGCAGAAGAAATCAGTCCTGTGTGAGCAGAGACAAGATTAATTGGAGGTGTAAGAGAAAGAGAAGACGTAAGTCCCTGTCATCATGTTATTGGTTAGAATTGTGATTATTACTTAGTTTTTGTAATGTCCAACCTGGATTTTTGCCCCTCACCTCACCTCTCCATAGTGAGAGATTACATTTCTGATTAGAGTCTTAAGCACTCACTGTTACTTTGAAAACATAAAGGAACAAAGATATTCTTAATGTTAAGTTTCTTTTGGTGTAAATTACCACACCTACTACTACTACTACTACTACTACTACTACTACTACTACTACTACTAATAATAATAATAATAATATCTCACCTTTCAGTTCTATCCAGAAAGATCCACTTCTTTGCCTCCTACCCTGGCCAGCTCTCAGGCAAGGTGAACAAGATCAGGTACAGCAAGGTGCTGGTGAACGTGGGCCGAGCCTTCAACAAGCGAACCGGGGTGTTCAAGGCTCCGGTCAAAGGAGTCTACCAGTTCTTCTTCTCCACCCACACAGGTCGGAACGGTCGTAAGACAGATCTGTGGCTGGTGATCAACGGTTACTGGGTCGCTGTCTCTCACACCCATGTCTCCAGTCCCTCCACTGTCGGTAGCCTGTCCACCTACATGACCTTCCTGCGCAGAGGGGCTTTAGTGTTCGTCACCCACAACTGCGGCAGCTCTTGGGCCAACGCTGCTTCCATGACCATTACATTTGGGGGCTCACTGCTTGCACAGCGGAAATAATGCAGCTATAAAAAAAAAAAAAATCATATTGTAAAACATTTAAATATATTTTGATTTTTAAAATGTGTATAATCTAGACGTTGCCTTGAATAGAATGTATTGGGATGTGTATTTCTCTGAAGGATGTGTCTAGAAAAAGTTCACATTCTCTGTTGGTTTTGTTGGAGTAAAACATGCTTTCATTCAAGTTGTTTCCCATGAAGTTTTTGTTGCTTGTAATGTTACTGATACAGGAATTGAGGCTTATTCTACCATTGCACTCACTGTCTGTCGCTCTGGATAAGACTGTCAGCTAAATGCCTAAAATGTAAATGTTATCATTATTAAAAAAAACCTAAGCATGTTTGTCATTTCTAATTCCATTATGACTGTAATGAGGTGTTCTGATAAATTGTATTTAAGGGGGTGAATTGATTCAATAATTTACTTTTAGGCTATTGATATTAAATGTATTCTTTTATTAGTATTGGTGTCTAATCTTGGCCAGCAGTTGTCTATCAATAGAATATAGAATAGAATAGAATAGAATAGATATCAATACACGCATTTACCTTTGTCTTACACAAGGTGGCACACTAGCATCGATGCAACCATGGTGAAGTGATGTCTGGTAGCAGCCTGTTCCTGGGTTTCAGTAACAACCTCCGAGCAGAGGAGTCTTCTACTGTAGCACAGATCAGTCCGCTCCAACAAGGCTGAGCACAAGCACTGATGTATATTCAGACCTGTACAGTTAATATTCAACTTAACAATAGCTCAAATCCAGTACGTTTATTTGAGAATGCCATAGACTCTGCTTAATGTTTCTCAACATTTTTGAATCCCCTAAATATAGCTCTACTTTCAAATCCCATACTTCAAATCCCATTGACCAAATGCTGATGAGCTCTAATTTTCCCTTATATGGTAATAGAGGGCATCATAAAAGTGAAGGCCAAACATTATGGTTTTCCTCCGAGTGTTTTACAGCTTAGAGGTGACCAGTCATCACTGAAATATGTATAAGGAACAGTAGAACAGTGGTCTGCAGAAATATTTGTAATAGTTTTGAAGTTACACACAGGCCAGTTCTGACCAACACCTCAACAGGGCGGAGGGCGGGGCTTGGAAGAGGCGACTGGAATCCTATTGGTCGGCAGACAGCCGGGACGAGACGCGAGAAACTCAAGGAAAAAGGAGCCGTGTAAGGAGGGTTGGCTCCTGGTGTAACGGGACAAGGATACGTTTCGGTGAAAAGCAGCAGCAACTCTGTATGGATATGAAGATATTTTGGGATAGTTTGCCATTTCTAACTAAAACGCTGGAACTTTGACAAAAATAGCGATTGCCAGACAAAATTACACAAAATTTGCTTTCACTGTATATTTTTTCTACCGTTTTGCAACCTTAATGTAAAATGAGTGAAAATACAATTTGACTTCTACTACTACTACATGAGTAAAAAACAATGCGATTCGACCATACATCTCTCAACTGAGAAGGTGCTCAGTGCGGCTCGCCATTGTTTACCTTTGCTGTCGTGGGCACTTCAAAGCAGTAACAAGTTGTTGGAGAACATATTTTCCTCGAGCTCGAATAAGAAGGAGATAAAAGTATGGCAGAACACGAGAGTCTGGAGTTTGGGAAAGCTGACTTTGTGCTTTTGGACAACGTGTATTTGGAAGAATTCATGGCTAACCTAAAACTCAGGTAAGCAGCGACTGCGGTCGTTCACCTTTGCGGGTTCAATGGGATGCCAAAGCTACTACAGCTACTCGCCTAGGAGGAGAGACAATACGTTATCATGTCTAGGGAATCAATTTGGTTACTTTCTTTCAACAATGTAGTTTGAATTAGAGTAGTTGGAACAGTCCATCCTGATATGCAGCTACTGCACCACAACAGGTGCTACACTCACTGGAATTGTTACACTGAATACCATCAATGAAGGTGTGTCAAAATTATGCTTCCTGCTATACTGTTCACTATTGTCATCACAGAAAAATAGACATGAATGAACAGAACGGGCCAAACAACTCAACATGGTCTTATGTTTATTTTGTCACTGCCACCTGACTGGGGAGTTTGAACTTTGAGTTGGCTCACTCTCACATGTGAAATCCCTGTTTTGTTTGAGTAGCTCTTGTGGTTATTACATATTTGCAAAGTTATGCAGTGACAACAATAGCCATTTATCTGTTGCTGGAGTGAGCCACTGACTGGTGACATTCCTTATGATGTTGTATTTCCATCAGACTGGTTGTTCACTGTGAAATAGACTGTGTTTGAACCAGACTCCACCCAAGGAATCACAGACTCCCACATACTGCACCATTTGAACAAACATATTCTCATGCAGCCTGGTTTGCATCAGCTTTGTTTTCAGTGGCTCAATTTCAAGCATTATATCAAGCATGCCATGCTTGTGAATGAAGGGAGTGGAGGTAAGTGGAGTGGGCTTTGGCTAGGAATCAGCTTCCCCATCTCCTTTCCTCACCTCAGCCATCAGTGGGGAGAGTGCAAACTGATGCCAGAACAGCATGAGTGTGGGATGGTGTTTAGTGCTTAGCAGCATGTGCCCGAACTTTTGCACAGTCTCACTTGATATCAAAGGCACATCATCAATGCAGATTCCTCCTAATGCAGCGAGGTGTGACATTTCCACCAGAAGGGCTTTTTAAAGGCTTGTGTCTGGACCGCTGACACAAACGATTGAACTGTTTCTGTGTTTACCTTAGATGCTCGTTTTCATTTCACTAGTCCCTGATTTTATCTGACATGAGCATGACATGAAGAAGTTGCCTTTCCAGCGGGTCTTCGGCAACACAATGGCAATTGATGGAACAGTTTGCATTAACATCATTTTCTTAATGCTGTACGTTGCTGGCACTGTAGCCTCAGTGCTTGAGTTATTTCCCGAGATTTACAGGCTGATCCATCCAATCTAGACACCCCAGGTAACTAATATTTACATTCACAGCACTGGCTCGTAAATATTTGGATAATGTTAAGGATGCAGTTTTGATGGCTCGGTCTCCTGTAGATCAGTAGTCTGGTTTCCCCTACATGGCCAAACAGAGCTAGCTAGAACTTTCTTGTTCTAGCACAGAATGTCCTGTAAACCAAAGCATTTGTGATTTTTGTTGCATTTTTTGCCCACACAGATTTGCCAGCTGGGCTATAAATAGAGAAAATCAGCCTGATGTTATAAACAAATGTAATGCGCCCTGGTATTTTGCAGAGCCACTTAGTCCTGCTGTGCAAGAGTAGCTATTGACACCAAAAGGTCTTTTCTAGGGGTAGTCTAGTGGTTTTCTAGTGTCTTGCTTCTGCCTCTACAATGTTTGTTTCAGCATCAGCAAACATTAATTTCAAGCATGTCTGTCATGATCTGTTTACTAATGTTTTGAGTTGAGATGTTTTTAATCTGTGTTTGGAAATGTAAAACATTCTGTTATGGTGTGCATGTATAAACATATACACAGTTTGAAGAGGCTCATAATGATCATCATAATATATCACAATAGAAAGGCGAGTTGTATATGAGAAATTATTACGAGTATCAGGGCAAATTGTGCTTCTGTCAACCCATCCTGAAACAGGAAAACAATACTGTAAAGTCAGCTGTTAGGAGTTTGAATCCTGAGTTATCATATCTATTAGTGCTTTGTCTAGTGTTATTCTTGTACTTCACAATATTAAACAGTCTCTGGATATTCATCACTGTGCACATTTTAGAGATAAATTGGTGTGGAGCACCTTTCACAAACAGTTTCAAAGTTTTCCTTCCAGTTTTCCTGGTAGGGAAAGTGAGTGATGCTTTCCCCTTCCTAAACGAAGGCTGCATTGCCCTTGAGCAAAGCTTAACCCCCAGCTGCTCCAGAGGAGCTGCTCAGTGATCAGCAGTAGATGACTTGGTTTTAGTGGGCAACTCTGCGGTGTACATCTGTGTAACTGTATGAGTGTGAAGCAGGGTGGTGCTGAAAAAAAGTGCAAGTGCTCAGCTAATCTTCCCTGGGTAAATGAAGGTTGAAACATATTTCATCATGGACATGACAGCGTTGATGAACAGTATTTTTATAGCCTTAGCTCTTAAATGTGATAAGCTGTGGTGTGTACAGTAGCCTTGGCAGCCAAGCAAGAGGACCTGAGAGCACCAGGCTTCGTTTTCCCGGCTCTCCCCCTTTTTCTGTCTGTTTGTTTTCCCTCCAGCTGGACAGCTCGGTCCGGAGATGGCGTGTGCAGATTGTTATTTGCAGAGGGTGTGACCAGCCAGGAGCACTTCCTCTTTACTCCTTTCCCCTCAGTCTCCGTGTGTGTTTCCGTGTGTGTGTGCATGCATCCACGCACACATGCACGCCTGAGTGTGTCCATGTCTTCAGCAGTCAAGCAGGAGTAGGAGTAGGAGTGGAACCACTTGAGGAAGGGATACTGAGGACATGAGGCGACTAATGGCCTCTTTGTGTCCTGGTATAGTTACCAACAGAAGTACGGTTGGTACACATCTCCACATCTCTCCTGGGCGCCTTTCACCCGGTACGTGGGAACCGAGCCTCGGAGTTAACTGCCTGCCATGTTGCATTGGTAATCAAGTCCCCCAGTGACTGCATGTGAAGAGTAATTTGGAGAAGATTGTTCGTTTCCCCTCCATTTAGCCAGACTCGCTTGTCCAAGTTGACATTTACTTTGTTTGACTTGAGGTTGAACAGTCTGGCCTGTTGGAGAGTGTTGTTCCACAGAGCCTCCCTAAATAGAACACAGCAGATGCCCAGTCTTTTTGTGGAGACGTTTGGTAGGAAAACAGTCAGGCGACATTCTTGTAGAGGTCTTGGGAATTCTGCCTGAATTGACCAGTCAGCAGATAAGGCTTCTTTGATCAAACTTGTGTGGCGCAGCCCATTGGGCCACAGATTCTCAAGTGAGTACAGAGGCTGTCCAATAATTGGAAGGTCACAGGTTCAGTCCCCCAAACAGCCAGTGTGTGTTTATGTCCAATGGAAAACCAATTGATATGGCTTTACGTTTGACTCCTGGCAGGAGGATAATGGGTTAGAGTGAGGGGAATTACAGTGTCACAAGTTTCCATTTTCATACTACAATCCCTCTATGTCCAGAAACTCTCTAAACTCACTCTAAATTGATATTTTATTGAGTCCAATAGGGAGATAGTGTTTTTGCTTGCCCCCTCCACAGGAAGGTTAGAGGGATTCAGTGACTTGCTCAAGGACACTTCAGCAGGGTGGATGCTTGAACCCAGGTCCTCTGGTTCAGCAGTGGTCTCCCTCCTCATTATGCCACCCTGCTGCCCTCTACTCCCACCCTGTCTAAATACAGATAAAATACAGACAAAAGAAGGTAAGGCTGCTTGAAGCCAGGAAGCTTTTCCAAACTTACAATAGTGAGTAAAGGTCCTCTGCATAAGTCTGACTATCCTGCAAGCTTATCTATACATGTACATATGTATACGACTTGTCTTTGTAGCCCACTAGCCTGGCACAATGTTATCGCTGCTAAGTGCTTGTCTTTATAAGGCAGTGTTGTTTTGTCTGTCCCTTGGAGTCCAGGAAAGGTTTCTGGCAACCCGCCATGTGTTTCCAAAACAATTATGGCAGCATTTTTTAAATTCTTCTTCCAAATGGGTGTCTGATATTCAGATGAAATAGCTAACAAGCAGTACACCATGTAAGCTGCTAGGCTTGTTTTGCTGACAGTGATGCCCCAGTCTTTTTTGTTTTATCCATTTTTGTGCAGATGAATGAAAAACAGTTGAGAGGGACTTGACAGGCTCTCAGCCTACCAGACCTGGGTCAAAAAGTATTTTCAAATAATTCTTAGCATTTGTTTTAACCTGGTTGGAGTACATGAAGGGTGGAGCTTATCACATAGCACAACACAATGAGTGCCAGAATATTTGAACTATTTGCAAGTCAGCTTCGTATCTGACACTATCTGAATCGCTCTGATGTGGTAAGCCCCAACATCTGGTCCGACATATTAAACCAGAGGCTAAGATTTATTTGTAACTACTGTTTACCCAAGACTGCAGCTTGCTTGCATTTTTCTCGTTGGTTAGAGATGGTTAGCATGCTAAATGATATTACGAGATTCAACTAATCATTACAACAATGGAATATTGTGCGAAATTGATTCTCAAAACTCCTGTTTGTCTGACAGAGTGTGAGTTGCTCCAAGTGATTTGACCTTTGAACCCATCTATGGGGAGTTAGACAAGATTTGAACCGGAAGGCTCCAATAATATGGAGGAGGGTAAGGAAGCAGGAAAGCTGGCCTCCTCTTCCCATTGGCATTTCCTTGCCTTTGGTCCTCACATTTCATTATTTCCTGTGGCTCCTGTTCCAGCTTAGCTGGGAATCTTATGTGCAGACAGGCTAAATCGTGGTGATGCTATTCTTAGTAAGCATACGCACATGTTCATAGAATTACACAATTCACAATTCTGTCTTTCCAAATTGAAGTTGTGACTCTGTTTCCGGTGTGTCTTGGATTTGACCATAAAAGTACAAATTACTTTCATCTGCTGTCAAAGGAACAATGGCTCTCCTGTTTCAAGTGTGTAAATGCTTATTTATTGCTGTAATTGCAGATAGCCTGGAAGAGGTGTGGTGCAGAACACAGCAACCCGACTCTCTCCCTCTGTCTTTTCCCCTGCAGAATAAATACAGGGATCAAAGTACCCTTGTGGCTCAGGTGGAAAAACCCACGCCAGTGAAAGAAACCCAAGGTCAAGGGTCACGCTTTGTATTTCCTCTTCCCGTGAGACATGGTCCAGTAAATAATTGCCTGTATCGCTTTTAATTTACAGCACAGGTGATACTGAAGAGTTTTTATGAACCAGACAGTGATTGCTTATGTCGTTGTAGCCCCCTTTTTATTCATGCTTCATTGGAATTAATGCACTGGAGATTTTTTGCCCAGCGTCTTTTCCTGTTCGCTTTTTTATGCCTAAGTTTGTCCTTCTATGATAAAACAAAGTCCATGTGCAGAACACACAGTCCTGACAGATGGCTCTGAACCCTGCAGCAAAGATGAAAGTGGACGATAACACGCCACAGACTTCTCTAAGAATATTTAATCCCAACCCGCCTATTAAAGTTTTTTTTCCTCTTAGCGGTGGTCAGTAACTGGAAGAGAAATATTTATAGATCAACTCAGATAGAGACTGTTCTCCTGTTTTGCTTTCTTCTTCTCATTTTGCCCAATAGCTCTTTCTCCTGCCAAGACTAGCAGGGAGGGAGAGCAGATGTTAATTATACTGATAGGCTTAAAGGTATCTGATGCAGATGATAGACCCATAGGAAGCAATGTGCTGATAAAGGTAATTTAATAAAATGTCTGTTTTTTGCATGTAGTAGTCAAAATTCATGCTACTCTTTTTGTAAGGAAACTTTCTCCACCCTGTGGCCTTAAGTGTTGCTTCAGTGCCTCAGGCTTGGCTTCAGCCTGGCGCAAGCCTGCAGCCTTGCCAGGAGATTTCTTCCTAATGATGAGGAAAGTCTCCCCAGGAACGGTCGACTCATAGATGGCTTTTTGAGAAACGCCTCGTAGGCCCTCTCTCCCGCTCTCCTGCTCTCCAGCAATGAAAAGTCCAGTCTCGCCACAAGAATTTCCATACAACCCTCTGTAATCTGAAACACATTACCATCCTTACATAAACAGGGGCTGTGCTTGTGGAGCTTTATTCCCTCCTAAAATAAGTTCACCAGCTCTCACAGACGTCTCATTTGTGGACTGCCTGCGTTGGCAGGCGGGGTCGGCAGCAGGCCGTTCAGCACAAGTTTACTCTCCTCCCAAAGCCTGTTTCTCTCCGTCTCTCTTGCTCTTTTTCAGCGTCTTTCGGTCATACTTTCTTTCTTGCTGTTTTATCTGACCAGTATCTAAATCTTTAACCATTTACACTATTCCCTTTGTTACTTTTATACTGTGTGTCTACAGTATATTGCAGCATTTTGTAGTAAGAATGAAATGTGTGGTTTGCTAGTGCAGAGGTCTGAGGTGGCTTCTGTAATTCTCTCTCTCTCTCTCTGCTGTCTCTCTCTCTGTCTCTCTCTCTCTCTCTCTCTGCTGTCTCTCTCTCTCTCTCTCTCTCTCTCTCTCTCTCTCTCTCTCTCTCTCTCTCTTCTCTCTCTCTCTCTCTCTTTCTCTCTCTCTTTCTCTCTATGAGAAAAACATTCATTCATCATTCAAGTATAATCTTGCAGTAGCCTACACTGAAAAACACTGACTCTGGACAGAATCATTTCCAGCCTTGCCATTGGAACTGGTCTTGATAGAGGTTTGATGTTGTTAGGCTTCCCATTAAAGCCGTCTGGCTCATGATTTAACAAGCATCCTCATCCTCTGTCTGCAACATTACCTTCAGACACAACCTCCCAGAAGGCCTGTTCTCTCACTTACAGACATGAGACATGATGCATTCATGCGAGACTCTTATCTACTATCTGAGCCTCATTTACTGAATTAATGAGGGTGCTTAGTTTTTCTGGAATCAGCTTGCGTGGCATGTGCGGGAATCCCAAATGATGCGTGTGAGTCAGATGGCTAATGTACAGTATGTGTGTTTGTGGGTATGTGCATGTTGGTGTTTTCTTTGTGTGTGTGTGTGTGTGTGTGTGTGTGTGTGTGTGTCAGGCTGTGATGTCATTCTCCGGTTCCCTCTGTGTTGTATTGTTCTCTTGTCCACCTGTTGGAGCTGTGCCCTGAGGCTCGGTGGGGGTAGAACGGCTTACTCACTTTCACAGCCAGGGCCTCACATCACTTCACAGCCTCTGTGTGAGACACACACACACACACACACACACACACACACACACACACATACACACACACACACACACACACACACACACGCACACATACATACACACCAACACAACTCCTGCCACTAGTCCCTATCACTGTGCTGGATTATTCACTGCCACCTTTCATATATTCACATTATTTTCTCTTTTACGATCTTGAGAGTCTGTGCCCTTTACAATAAATGATCCCATTTTAACTATGCCCATCCTTTTCTCCCGCTCCCCTCCCATCCTCATGCTGTTCCTCTTTGTCCATCTGTCTGTTTTTGTGCTCTTCCCTGCCCTCCTTTTAGCCCTGACCGAAATCAGAGTGCTTTCCTGAAATAGCATGTTGAGTAATGTCTGGTTCCCTTGGATAGCCTCCTCTCTCTTTTTTAAGGTCTCTTTTTCTGCCATCACCCAGTCATCCCATTTATTAACTGAGCCCACTGTGACTTTACATCAGCCACTGCTGGCCAGTGTGTTAAAGTGCAAACGGGTTCTGCATCAGGCCAGCAGCCAGGTCCAAAATCCCCTACCCCCCCCCTCCCTTTCTCCCGCTTTCACCAGTAGGCCCTGCTATTGAATTTGGGAAATTTAATCTGAATGAAATGCTCCTTTCTTCTTATTTTCCAACTATGTGTTACAGTTACAGCTCAGGTTTTGGGGGCGGTTGAGTGGTGGTGTGTGTGTGATGGTAGCTCTGATCTCAGCCAGACAATAAAAGAGGGCCTGGGCTCAGAAGAATAACTGTCAGCCATCCAATCCTTAGCCAGGCTATTTACACCTGGCTCCCATTTCCCTAAGTATTCAGACCTTCCAGCCCCATGGGAACAGACTGTAGTGTGGATGGGAGGAACACATGCTATGTTAATGCTCAAGCATGGCATGACAACTTGGAGTGATGTCTGCCTTATTGCATTGTCTTTGTGTATATGTGTTGCACTGTTGCTACACTGTTGCTCCACCCCCAGAGGGATTTTTGGGGGAAATCCTGCAGCATTAATGCAGAATATTTGCAGGTGGTGGAGGAATGGGGAGACTTCCACAATGTTTGCTGTTGTAGGCTAATGCTTAAGCATGATATTCCTGCTCATTGCTATGATTACTGAGATATTGCATTACTCCCTTTGTGTGTTTGTGTGGTGAGGAGGAGTAACATGGAGCTGTGTACTGAGGTAGTAGGAGTTGCCTAGATGGACAATGCTGACAATGCCCTCCTCTTTCTGTCTCTGTCTCTCTCTCTCTCTCTCTCTCTCTCTCTCTGACTCACCCCTCTGGGTGTGTCTGTATCATGTCCTGCACATCCTCATGTGTCCAATCATTGTGATGATAGATTAGAGGTCTGTTGTAGTCTCTCTCTCTCTAGCTCTCATTTGATCATTTCTGTTTCATTCACCAGCAGACAGACATGCCGTCATAAGAGGGGGAAACACAGGACTTTGTTAATGTGTTTGAACCATAGCCACAGATAAGACAGTAGAGGATTTAGCCAAAACTGTGTCATCAGGACAAATATTCAGGTTGCCGTCATTGTCATGTCATAAATTCTGACATGATTTATGGGAACATAAATCTGAACATAAAAATGTGAAATGGGACCCATGAAAAATATTTAATATAAGTACACAATATACTGTAGGTCATTCCATCCCTAGGGTGCAACACTTTTTTAAATTGATGAAAATCTTGTTTTGGAGCGAAACACTTCAAAAGCACAGTTTATGATTTTAGACCTTGGGTGTGAACATTGCACTCTGTCTGCCAAAGTCTTGTATAATCTTTGTCTCTGGTCCAACCCTGATGCGGGCCAGCTGCGCTCCAGTAGAAGTGAAACTACCTCTACTGTCTTTAGTAGAAGATTGATTCGTCTGTAGGCCAAGGGGGTGGGTGGGAGTGTTAAGTGTTGAAGGGTCGCGTCTCCTACAGACAGTCTGGGAGCTGCTGTTTAGCACTAAGCAGGCTTTACAAAGCAGCGGAAAATCCCCTAATGCAGAGCCCAGATGTCTGATGGCTGCAGACTGTGAAGGAGGCCTGTGTCACACTGTGTGTAAGAGAGTAGAGTAGAATAGAGTGCAGTAAGGTGGGGTTTTGACTTGGGGTCGGGACCCCAAATAAAAGATTTACTGATATTGGTTAGATGATGCAGGGTGATGCTAAATTGACTCAGTTTAGGACCCTGGCTGAAAAAGCCCAACTATAAAGTAGAGCAGAGTAGATAATTAATAGCCAATAAGGGGCAATATGTCTCATAGACAATTGAGAAAAAGACAGCTACATCATACAATACACAATGACATAGCTTATGTGATTTAATTTACATGACACACACATGGTTTATGTCATTGTATCAAAAATAAATAGTAAAAGATAGTACTGATTATATGGTTTTCCCAGTAGTTGCAATAGTTACAGTTCAACAGTATTGAATCAGCCCACATTTATCAACTACTGTATAGACTAATAGATGGTTACTGTCCATTCCCTTGCCACTGCAGCAATGATATGATATGATGTCTGAGGTATTTAATAACCACCTCAGAGAGGGCATAATGATATATCAGTTTTGCCTGTCAGGCCACAATAAATGATATGATTATGGGGATTGTCAGTGATCCTAGATCAGTGTTGTTGTTTTCCTCTGGGCCCATTCAGAGCCTAATTCTATAGATTATAGCTCCTAAACTCTCCTTAGTTTTCTTCGCTGTCTGTGACCATGACCCCTTTTGACCTCTTGACCTCTTGACCTTTTTCTAGAATAGAGGGCGAAGAGTATTTCAATTACTCTCCAGACAGGACAGTCAAAACAAATGAAACAATTGTGAAAGAATTGTGACAGCATGGTATGAGCCAGCTTTGAACCTATTTAATCATATAGTCTTCATAGAAAGAGTTTTAATGCATGCCCAGCATGCAACAGTGAATTATTGCTGCTAAATCTGTCATGTGCTCTACATCAACACTTGAGAAAGAATAGACTCCAGCCATTGCAGTGCTGATGTAGGCAAGATGAATGATGGCAGTGGCTGCCTGACACTCTAGTTTTTCAGAGACGAGGTGGTCTCTATCATGCAGCCATGGAGTTAAGCTCTAAACCATACTGCTGTCACTCTAAACAAGAACAGTGATGGCAATAAACTCAGCCTTGGAGATAAAAGTGGAACGGCCACAGATTATCTCTGACCCTTCATAATTCCTAGAATGAGTCACACAGATAATGACGACAACACGTGTCAACTTGGCTCAGGCCAAAATAGGACACAGTACAGTATACCAATGTAGGACACGATACAGACACGCTCCCGGGTATCAGATTCCTCTGGCACAGATTAAAACAGTCTTTCAATCTAACAAGAAGGCTTCAACTATTATGATATAATGTTCACATAAAACTAAACATACAGGTTTATCCAAGTCTGGAAGAATCTCGGACATGAGAATGGCAAATCTACCTGACCCTCCAAATGCATTTTAGGACAAATTTGCACCTGCTTGAACTGAAATTTACTAGCACAATCTAATAAGGTGATAAAATTTCGCTCTCCAGATCCGAAAATGCTTTTCATTTTGAATTGCTAGGAGTATGTGCCTATATATCTTTTGCTGTGGCTCATATTGGATCTTGCTAGAAGATAGTGATTTTGTGACAGGCTGTTATTTGAGTGTCGAGTAGAGATAGACACTTGTCTGAAATGTCATTACGCCAGTGTGTCCAGCCAAATGGTTGGACGCTAAAGGGCAATGTCACATTCTCAAACATGCGTCATTATTATAGTCACATTCGGCTCTCTATTCTTTTCTGAAGTTTTTTTTTTTAGTTTGGTGAGAAAAAGTCATAAATTGCTCGCTCTCCTCCCAAGTTAACCACTGACAAAATGACCATAAAAAGACCCGCCCAAACAAGATTGGAGACAGCGGTTGTGCTTAGTTTTGCTCTGTAATTCACATCTGAAGGGAGTGTGTCTGTGTGTGGGTGTGTGCGTATGTGTATACATGCATTTGTGTATCAGTGTGTGTGTGGCATTGGGGTTCCTCTGGTATTTTTGGGGCAGATGACGTTACTTGGTAGACAAATGGACAAAACATTGGTCAGTGGTCTAACTCAAATGTAGCTGTTCTCTCCTGTTTGTATAAGAATGAGCTTTTGAAATACTGACATCAAGTGATGTAGCGGTGAAGTCACTTCTTGACAACTTTACACAGTTGTTTGTTTGTGTATGTGTGAGTGAGCTATGGTGAAAGGTATATATAATAGCTACTTGCAATTAATGCTCTCTCTTTCCCCCTGTCTTTCACTTCCAGTGTTGATTACACCCCCTGCCCTGTCTCTTTTCTCTTTCTCCTCTCTGTCTCCCTTCTCCGTATCTCTCTCCCTCTGTCCTTTTCCTGGCAGCTTTAGGGAGGGGTCCTGTTGGAATGAGATCAAGGCAGTGGGTCAGACCAGTTAGACACATTTCCCCTCACAGCTGGACAGAGGGGAAGATGGAGAGAGAAAAGTAAAGGGAGGGGGGAAAAAAGAAGAAGGCGAGGTAGAGAGAGTTGCACTATTAAATCTACTACCTAAACTTTTTCATGTACCATAAACCCTCCCTTCCAGCTTTACTAGCACACTTTTACTACCAGATACCCACACCCACATCTCAGCCTTTCTTTAACCTCTGGTTTCTATGGGCAAGGACCCAAGTGGGTCACTGTTACTGGTGGGTAAGGACAAGAACAGTAATCTGCAACATTTTCAGGTAAATATATGTCAGGTTTGCCACAACACATTAATGATTGAACTTGTACCCAGTTCATGAAAAATTTTATATTTGCTGCTCTAAATAGTCCCATAGGTCTTTCTTGGGAATAATCCACTGCTGCACATGAAGTGGTGAGTTTTATGTTTCCATCAGCAGCAACAGTAGTTGTTTTGGATAAATAGAAGAACTGGGTAGTTAGCATGAGCAGCGATAGCCACCATGGCTGAAAAGACAAAGAAAACAATGTCACCTCTAGAAACTCAAACTGCATTAACAGAAAATTCAAGGAAAAAGACGTAGTAGAAGTATTGACCAAAGTATTTGATTATGAAGCGATCACTGGGAAGTGCAGTGCAAAAACACCACAGCAATGAGTGCTTAGCCCCAAACATGTTGCCAAAATTGAAAATCAAAACACGGATCTTGCGGCTTACCACTTTAATTGACCTAGGTACTGAGGGTGAACATTTAAATCTGATTTGGTTCCTGATCTGAAACGGTGTTAGAACCGCTGCACTATTCTCTAATCTCCTCTCTGTGTGTCATTCAAATCCCCCTAAATGAGAGTGGAACAGATGGAAGAGTCAACCCCCTGTGTCATTGACACGCTCTGACTGATTGGTTTCTCTTCTCTTCTCTCCTCTCCTTTCCTCTCCTGTCCTCTCTATTTGAGCCCATTCCCCATGGAGAGATGATGGAAATAGACATGAATCATAGATCTATTTATAAACCCAAGGGTGGGGGAAAACACCAGGGCACCTCTGGGTCTTTCACTGTTTAGACACTGTCTGTATTGTTCCAAACTGTGTGGCTTCACAAAGAAGCACAATGATGTTGGATGGTCTGGGTTTACAATGATGCGGTTTCCTTGTCCAGCATTTGGTGTTTTGGCATTGCTTGTATCATAGCATGTATGGGGTTATTGAGTGGGGAAATCCACAATGAAAACCACAATGCCAAAATGACACTCCCAATATAATATTTGCATAAATATCCCCTTACCTATTTGCAAATGAAGTAATAGTTCTGTCTTTATCTCATTATTCAACTCTACTGTATTACAGACCAGGGCAAAATGGTTCTCAAATGCATTTCTACAGTTTGAAAACAGGAGCTAGTCATTCAGCTCATCTTACAACTAAGTTCTCTGTAATAGAGTTGAAAAAGTCAGTCAAACTCAATTCCTCCCCATATAAGCCTCTACCCTATTGCCTTATTCATCAGTGTGTTTTGAATTAGCTCCAGTGGTGACTGGCCGTCACTTTGACAGGCAGAGGTCTCATGGGTTCAAGACTGAGCTGTATTTATTGCTACTGTATGACTGCATGAATGACACCTAACCTTTTGCGGCTGTTCAGATATCAGTCAAATTAGGCATTCACCTAAATTGAGTCAGTTTGAACCAGCAAACCTCCAACAACAAGATGGCCTTCCTAACCAACCTGCAACCTGCAACTTTCTGTTACTTAGGTGGCAGGGTGGTGTGGAGCGACAGATCATGCCATAAACAAAATGGTACAGGTTCAAATCCTGGAACAGCCAATCATCTGTCCTTGAGAAAGACACTGAATCCCAACCTGTAAGTCACTCCTGATAAGAGAATCAGCTTAATGCCTAATCTGTAAAATGCTTCTTCTCATGTCAGATGGCAGATCTCGACCCCTTCTTCCCATACATAATCTCAGACTCAGCTGACATCTCAGAGACAGATACACCCCTCCCATCTTGTAAGGCATTGTGACATTCCCCCCAGAAGCCATGGTACACGTGCGTTAAGTGGGCAGCTCGCTGTGTCGGCCCATGTAGGGGAGAAGGAGGGCCAGGCTCAGACAAAGACCCCCGATTGACGTCTGAACAATGGAGCGGGCACACAGCAGCCTCCTGACTGTGAGGGGAGGGAGGGCACAATGCGTCTTTCTCTAGCACCAGAGGGTTAAGAAGCAGCAGGTTGGTCTATCAGTGCCACCGCCACTGAGAGAAGTGATGCCAGCCAGCCTGCTTATTTTGCATTAGCTTGCAAGGTGTGCCCAACATGACAGATGGTTCACATAATGTTTTCATGTTCATGTTTTCTTTTTGGATTTGCTGTCATATACTCAACCTGGTTAAAAATTTAATTCATGCACATTGTTGAGAATGTACTTTGTAAAAGGAGCAGGGATGCAACTTAAGGACTTGGAACACTAACTTGGCAAAGCTATTTGGCTGCTATCTTAATCCTTCAATCCTTCATTAATCGCTGTTTAAATTCTGGCAAGTTAGGATGATTTTCCCCTTGTTCACTCTAACAAATACTGGCCACCAGCTATCAGACTAGGCAAGGCAAGGCAAGGCAAACTTTATTTATATAGCACATTTCATACACAAGGCAAATACATTGTGTTTCACATAAAACAGAAAAAATACATACACAGACCACAACTATTTAAAATAACATTAAAAAAGAAAGAAAAGAAAGAAAGATAGAAATAGAGATAAAATAGGTAAAACACACATAAAAGAAATAAAAGAAATAAATAAAGATAATAACACCTGTTACATCTACATACAGATGATTTAGCAGAAGGCCACAGAGAAAAGGAATGTTTTGAGCCAACTTTTAAAAGAGCTGACAGTGGGAGCACATCTCAGTTCTTCTGGAAGTTTATTCCAGTAATTTGGAGCATAATTACTAAAAGCAGCATCACCTGATTTAGGTTTCACCCTGGGAACAACTAACAGACCGGTCCCAGATGACCTCAGAGGTCTGGGTGGCTCATATCCTAAGAGCAGGTCAGATCAGGTCAGGTCTGGGCCAGAGAGGCCAACCCAATTTTCTAGTCTATCTAATAATATTGTGTGATCAACAGTGCCAAATGCAGCACTAAGATCCAGAAGTACAAGGATAGAAAGCTTGCCTGAATCTGTCTTCATATGAAGATCATTCACAACTCTAATAAGGGCTGTCTCCGTACTATGACGAGGTCTAAATCCTGATTGGAAATGGTCAAAGTGAGTATTTGAAATTAAATAGTTGTTAAACTGGTTGAAGACAATTTTTTCCAGGATCTTACTAATAAAAGGGAGATTGGAAATAGGTCTGTAATTACTTATCACAGAGGCATCCAGGCAACTCTTCTTTAACAGAGGCTTAATAACAGCAGTTTTCAAAGCATTTGGGAAAACACCAGACAAAAGAGAGTTGTTAAAAATTTGCAATAGCTCATTCGCCAAACAGCTAAAGACATTTTTAAAAAAGCTTGTGGGCAGAGGGTCAAGGCAGCAGGTGGACGAGCTGTTGTATAGTGTTCTCAAGTGTTGAGTAGCCAATAGCAGAAACAATTTGCCATATTACTTAACATTATTTATGCGTGAAGGAAATGGAGGCACCTTCCTGTTAGACATGGAAGCACTGAATTGATGCTGGGGGATTTATCAGTCTATAAACAGTAGTAAAAAGTGTACGTGCATTGTTTGTATTTTCACTAATGATCTTGGCAAAAAAGGATTGTCTGGCATTTCTCAATTCTATGTTGTAGTTTTGAAGCTCCTCTTTGTAGATATCATAGTGAACCTGGAGTTTTGTTTTTGCCATTTACGTTCAGCCTTTCGGCATTCTCTTTTCTGTTGTTTTACAGACATAGCATTTCTCCAGGGTGCTTTTTGCTTACCAGAGATTTTCACCTTAACTGGTGCAATGTCATCAATGGCATTCCTAGTTTGACAATTAAAATTTTCAACAAGGTCATTAATATAATGCGCAGTGGGCATTTGTGACATAGATATGGCGTTCATAAAAGCTGCAGCAGTATTATCATTGATGTAGCGTTTTTTAACAATTTTTTGCTTAGCTTGTAGTTCCAGATTTATGGACACATCAAAGAAAATACAGAAATGATCAGATATGGCAACATCAATAGTAGCAGTTTTAGTTATATTGAGACTCCTACTGATAATCAAGTCCAAGGTATGCCCCCGATTGTGGGTGGGCCCCGACACACACTGAGACAGACCAAAAGCCTCTAGCATACTAGTCAGCTCTCTAGCATGGTTATCATTTGGATTATCAACGTGAATATTGAAGTCACCCGATATAGCCAGACAATCAAAATCGGTGGAGATTTTGGACAGTACTTCACCAAATTCGTCAAAGAAATTGTTGGACTGTTTAGGTGGTCTATATACAATCAGAAATAAAACTTGAAGAGTACATTTCAAAATAAAAGCAAGGTATTCAAAAGATGTAAAATCCACAAATGACACCTGTTTGCACTGAAACACATCAGAGAAAACACCTCCCCCTCTCCTGTCAGCTCTAAAAACATCTAAAAAATTAAAATTGGGTGGTGCAGATTCAATAAGAATAGCCATTCTGCCATTTTTGTCTAACTAGGTTTCAGTTAAAAACATAAAAACATAAAATCAACTTTGTAAGTATTAATTAGGTCATTGATCAAAAGAGACTTATTAGCCAGAGACCTAACATTAAGCAAGCCAAACGTTATGTTTTTTTGGGCTAGTTTTAGATCATTGGTTACAGGCCCTGAGGCAGGATGTCTGCAATTGTCAAGTTGTTTCACACTTATCAAATTTTGCAGCATGGAGAGGGTACGTCTTGCTTATTAACTGCTAGTCAAAACAGGAATGGAGAAAGTTACATAAAAACTCTTGGTGGTGGTTGTGATCCAGCAATACATGTATTGGGTCCCAGCTTTATATGGGAAATTTCATGAATACCAGCTACATTGTAGCGGGGACCCCAAGGCCATCAGCTGTTTGATTCTCCGGTGTTGATATCAGCAACGCTGGTGTGACACAGTGCGCTTGGCGCCTCCAGGATGGATGAAGGTTGAGGGGGGCAGGGAGGGGGAGGACGTCTTGGTCTTGGAGTTGAAGAGGGAGGGCATGGGCGAGGGGGACGAGGGGGGAGAATTGAAGAGTGGGGCTTTGGGGGTGGTGGAGCCTGAGGGCTGACTAGAATGGTGCGGGGAAGGGGTCGAGGGGTGAGTTTAAGTCTGGCATTCACCAGTTCTTCCATCTTCTCTGTGAATCCTAACAGAGGGGAGGCGGGGGAGAGGGAGGGGGAGGGTGAGGGTGAGGGTGATCTGGAGGAACAGAGAGCTCCAAGCTGAGGCTGGGTCAGGGACTGGGGCTGCGGTGAGAGTGACTGGTCATCTATGGGTTGCTGTTGAAGTTGGGACTGAAGTGTGTCAGAGTTGAGTGCATCTGGGAGGGGGGCAGATGGGTGCTGAAGGGAGCAGAGGAGATTGTCCGTTAGTGGTTTCACTCCAGACCTGTTTAGATGGCGGCCATCTGCTCTGAAAAGGTCTCTACACCCCCAGAACAGGTTAACAATAAAACAAAGTTATCAATGAAGTTCAGTCCTTTTAAATTGCAGGTTTTGGACAGCCATGTGTTCTAGTCTAGACTAGTATGATTTCCCTCCATGAATAGAAGTTATCCCATCCTGTCTAAGGCACATAAGCGTCCCATGTCTGTGTCACCCATTGGTGCCCGCTGGAGCATGGCGTGACATATGAACACTCACACACAAGGCTGAACACACAAGGATGAGCTCATCCTTGCATGTGCTGTTTTGTTAAGTAATAAGCATAGTGGATGCAGTTGTGGTAGAGATTTGTTGTTTCTACTCACTGTACAAATAACCTGTTGTATAGTGTATGTGACCATTGTACTGTGGTTTGCTAGGGTTACTCACTATTCACTCACTCACACCCTCATCTTTATTCTTTATCTGACTCTCTCTCACATGCACACCATGGATGTATGGTACACACACACATACACACTCCCCCTCTCAATTAGCTATTTACCAAGGCCTACCAAGGCCTACCCTGCCCTTTCACTGTTTGTCTGTGGGTGTGGAGAAATGACCATACATCATTATTCAAGTTTTATTGCCATGTGACGGTAAACCCAACCGTCCCTGAGCCAACACTGTGGTTTCTGTAAATGGTTTCCCTCAACTGTCAATTTCATCTAATCTAATGTCTAATTATACCATGCATTATATTATTATTATTACCCAAATGCATTACCTCAATTCTCTCTGAAAGATCATTTCACAGGTTAGAGAAGATTAGTAGGATTAGAAAGGCCAAGGCCCACATCCATTTAAAATTTCAAGGTCTCAGGGCATAATGATAGTTGACAAAGATGTGACAGGGTTAGTTTTTCATGGGCAGCTGTCGACAGCCTCATCCTTAATGTTTTGGTAGAGTCTCCTCCACCCCAGGTTGAGGCCCAAGGCCCTGTGGGCTGACACATGGTTTATTTTCATTGCACCAACATCGGAGCATAGAGAACTGTGCAGCTATCTTTCCTCAGTTTTTTATTTGTACTTTTACGAGCGAGTCAGCACCTCATAAACCTCTCATTGATGTGTCTGCAGATGTGTGTGTCCTGAGTGTTACTATCGTCTACACTAAGCCAGACCTTTGGAGCATAGTGCCACTAGAGTTCAGGGGTCAATCCCAGAGACTGAAAGAAACGATAGCTCAGTATCAGGTATTTGAACAAATACAAGTGCTTGATTGAGCTTATCTCGTAAATGCTGCTTCCATTTTTTTTTTGGACTGTTCACACGCCAGATGTGAAAATCCGAGCTCTCAATCACAAATAATTCACATAGGCCTATTCAGAACCGTTTTGGAATAATATGCCTTTGGCCAAGCCAGGGCAGCAGCAGCGGTTTGGCAGCTGTGAAGAAAGAGACCATTCTTCTGTGAAGAGAAACGGGGATCCTGGTCCTCTGTGGAGAGGAAGGAAGTCAGGCAGGCAGCCTGGGGCAGAGAGAGACATGGAGAGAGAGAGATGTAGGGATAGACACAGAGGGAGAGAGAGAGAGGGTACATGTTTGTGTGTGTAAGGGAGAGAGGGAGAAAACAAGAGACAAAGTGTTTGTGTGAGAGAGAGACACGGACAGACAGAGATAGACAGTGTGTTTCTGAGAGACAGAGAAGGTGAGAGTGAGAGAAAGCGTGACAGAGTGTGTGAGAGAAAGCAAGAGACACTGTGTGTGTGAAAGAGTGACATTGAGAGAGGGAGACTGTGTGTGAGGCAGAGACTTGGAGAGGGACCTGTTTTGGGTCAGGAGGCCTTCAGAGGGGTTTCCAGTACCATGGCAGAAACGCTACCACCCATTACTCATACCTTCTTGGGGAGAAACGGATCTGATACAGACATGTGTCATGAGCGTACACACACACACACCCACACACACACACACACACACACACACACATTGGACCAGACCGATGCCCATGAAAGGCACCAGTGTTGACACGGTCCAAATACTGAGGAGAGGAGCTGAAGTGGGATGTAACCCTGGATGCATTAATTGTGTCCCATAGTGACCGCTTTGTTTCAAAATTGTGCAACTCTGGACAGATGGGCAGTGTGGATTAGATGCCATAATGTTTGTCATATTTACATGACAGGAATTGAGCTGGCACTCTTATCCAGAACAGATATATAGCTTGTCATAAAGTACAATCAGGGGTTGTGATGAAAATGGAAACATTCCTTCGTTATCAAAACATGTGCTCACTTTGCTTTTTTCTGAGTACAAATTAACATTTTATGCTGGTTAGTATTTACTTTATGCTTGCAAATCAAGTACATTTTCATAGTTTACCATTTCCTGCATGTCGAATGTCCCTGAATGATCCACAGAATATTGCTTTGCATCCAGGCACACATACACCTGCAATTTTGGGGTTTGTGAGAGCTTCCAAGTGCTTTAAAGACTACAGTACTTTTTTTTTTAGTGATAAATAAAGATTGGTGCCCTCAAAAGACACAGACTTTGTTTTTTTTATTTGTTTAATCTGTCTTGATAACGTAATTTAGTTTGACTGATCGTAGTCCTTAATGCCCATTTTGTTTGTGTGTGTTCAGGTTTGAGAAGGGGAGGATCTACACCTACATTGGAGAGGTGGTGGTGTCGGTCAACCCTTACCGTGCCATGAACATCTACGGCCGTGACACCATAGAGCAATACAAGGGCCGCGAGCTGTATGAGAGGCCGCCCCACCTCTTCGCCATCGCTGACGCTGCCTACAAAGCCATGAAGAGGAGGAACAAAGACACTTGTATCGTCATCTCAGGTGACACGGGACGCCCCCCTGCATGAGCCAGACCAAAATACCCCACAGATGTTTTACTTTGACGTATAGTTTACATGTAACCACAAGTTTAATTGTGCTCATATTTTGTCTGTGCACCTTTTTTATTTTGATTGAATGAAAATATCCTGTTGTAATGTTATTCCAGCGTTTCACTCATACCCAGATGTTTTCTGTCTGGAGGGATGTGAGATTTGTAATTTTGGGGGAAAAGGCTTCTGGGGGAAAATTGATATAACCCCTATTCATTTGAAAATAAGCGAACCAATTTCACCTCCTCTTTTTCTAAGAAAACATTACAAGTGGCCACAAGCTGTGTGACAGCATGGAGAAACTATGTGGTTGATGAAGCACCACTCAGTGGTCAGAGGGGGAACTGAGCCCCTCTGAACCCTGATGACAATGTCAGAAATCCATACCAAGGCAGACAAATACTGCAGCACTTTAGTCAAAAGATAATTGGTGTGGTGAACTCAAGTATTTTGGTGTTGACAATGTAGTATGGATTTCAAATGAAAATGAATATGACACAGCAGAACAGGTGATTTGATTACAGATGTTGACCCACATTAGACCATCTTCAAACAATGACAAGAACTTCAACTCATTATCCCAATGTTTACAATTTTAACTGCATTTGGAAAATTTTCAAGTATTTTAACCACTTGAGGTTTGCATGTTTTAATCTGTGAGACAAGTAAACAGCCCCAAAATTAGAGTCATGAAAATATTTATTGTTGTTTTTAAATGCTCTCGTCCTTACACTGTGTTTTTGTTGCAGGGGAAAGTGGAGCAGGAAAGACAGAAGCCAGCAAGTATATAATGCAATATATTGCTGCTATCACCAATCCTAATCAGAGGGCTGAGGTCGAAAGGTCAGCTGCTCTTATTGTCACCATTATTTTCATGAACATGAAACTGTACACACTGTAGAGGTAGGGGTAACTGAAAGGGCAAATAGTTATAGACAGTGAGGGTTTTCTGTGTGTGTGATTTTTATATCATTCTGTGAATTGTATCTTTCCACCCGTGGTAGAAAATTCAGTGAAAATTTGGTCACAAAAATACACCATAGAAACTCTCAAAATCTGGCTCAAAATATTTTGCTCTTTTCCAAATCAGAAATTAAGTTTCCTGTCCTGAGAACCAAGCTCATATAAAACAGGACCCACAATACAGAAAGAACAACTTGTTTTGGTGCCTGACTCAGTTTAATAAATCCAGGTTTAGATGACTCATTCTTGAGTGGGAGTAATAGATTTAATATCAAACAATGCAGTGAACGTTTACTAATTTCCACATGGCAATGACTGCAGTATCAGGACTCACACAGAGCTGAAACAGGCACATACTGGAACAAACTCATTCACTTGTAGAGTATTATAGGTCACTGTTACTATCTTATCATAGCTGGTTAAAAGTAAACCGGTCATAATCCATGACCTAATACTACCAGTAGACAATGGCTCTTACATGCTAGTCAGATGTGGTTACAGGTCAGCCAGGTTTTAGTCAGTATCACTATGGTATGCTCTTGTTAGATAGAGCGGAAATTGCACCATAATATTACAGACTGGTTCTATTTCGGGAGTCACTCTTGCTTAGGAATGTGTTGAGTGTGATTAGATAAATATTGAATGAGAATGACTTGTGCTAACTGCAGAAAGTGAGAAAATGGCTTTGATGTAGGCGAAATGTAGGGCAGAGATAGATGTAGAGAGTTAGTGCGGGGAAAAGGGCTAAAGGTTCAACTTTACAGATTAAATGGTGGTAAAGTACAAAGTGCTGACGGTACATTTGACCATATAGAATGCACTGCCGCAGGAAATCACCCCATTACTGCCTACTGCCACTGTGAAGCCCTTATCTGCAAAGGTACACACACTCAACTGCACTACAAGTATTAGCACAGGAGAGGATGGAGTAGGGTACGATATGGTTTCATAAAATCTGGGAGTCATGGCCCAAAAAGAATGGTTTTATTTTGGGGGTGGCACCAGGGAAAAAATAAAATGGATCAGCAGCCTTGCAGCTTTTAGACATTTTCTATTTTCATTTTTTAATTCTAAAGACCATAATACCTTCCCTCAGGATGAAAAAACATTCTCAACAGACCATAGGTGTGACTTTTTGGCTCCTTGGCACATTTTCTTATCTTGTATAACAAACTGAGATGGCAGGAAGGATGAGAGGGATATGAAGCAAGGCTGTAGCAGACAGAATTTGATCTTAGTCCATTACAGGTATATGTGGATCCATAGATTTGGATCCACATACAGTATACCTTCATGATATAACTCACTGTTAACCTGGGTGCAGTAGTCAGCCACTTTACCCTTAATACCATCCTGCCTTCCCACAGGGTGAAAAACATGCTGCTGAAATCCAACTGTGTCCTGGAAGCCTTTGGGAACGCCAAGACCAACCGCAACGACAACTCCAGCCGATTTGGAAAATACATGGACATTAACTTTGACTTCAAGGGAGACCCCATCGGGGGCCACATCAACAACTACCTGCTGGAGAAGGTAGGGGGCAGCAGACTGACTCAGCTGGCAGCAGAGGTGAAGAGACAGGGCATTCATCACAAGAACCAGGCGATGGAGTACAACATCCAGACATGGCTTTTCTCACTCATTTAGTACAAGAAGCATTGACCAGACTGTTAAATTCTAACTGTATTCAAGTGTGTATTGTACCTGTATTATACCTCCAATCAAGTGGTTGTAATACAACCGTTGTATCCCAATATACCCAGAATACTGTGATGTCAAAAACTCCAACTTTCTTTTGCTCAGAGAGGTGGCCCAAAGACAGCTGCTAAATTATACTGTGCATGTGTGTATAATTGTGTCTACATGAGTTACTTTAAATTCCAATGCTGTCTTAAATGTTGTTTTTTTTTCCATCAGTCCAGGGTCATTTTCCAACAGGAAGGGGAGAGGAGTTTTCACTCGTTCTACCAGGTCAGTGTGTGCTTTTGTTTGTTTTGTTCATGAAGTGTGCAAACACCCCCAGACTGAACTTGCCAGTAGGAATATGAATCAATGTTCAGTACTTTTGAGTCATCAACAGAGCTTTTGTTCCAACACGTAGGAGTATAGCGGGTAGGAAAATGAGTTAACAATATGAACAATATTAGGTGGTCCACTCTTAGTGCAATGATTTGAACGATGATTTAAACAGTGATTCAAAGTTTGATCTTGATTTCTAACACAAGCATAATTTTTTCTCAGTTTTTGATGGTTCGATGGTACAAAGCTTGTAGGACTGAGTGAGAGCCAAACCTTCTCTATGATTGTGCCTCCACTGCATGCCAGTTTTTATATCTTTGGTGATCAAATATCCAGTGTTGCAACTTCGGCACCCAGCAACAATGCAGGCACAGATATTTTGGCTAGTTAGCAAGTAGCTGGCTGGCTATTGTCTGACAGACTATGGGACACTTGATTAACTACAGTATATATAGTATGATTTTGTTGACAACCAGAGGGAGAGTTTTTCAAAAGGTGTTGGTCAGATTTCCACAGTGCTGACAGTTATAATGACTTCGGTAACTTTATGTTATAAGGTCCTTAGTTAAATTATATTAATTTAATTGTATTATTAAATGCAATTCTCATTGCACTGGACCTTTTAAGAGCGGGGAGGTCGTCAAAATGTTTGCATTCCATAGATGGTAACGTGTGTGGGCATGCCGGTGGCTCAGGCTACAGTACAGTATGTACAGTATATATGATGCAAATTGTCATAAATTGCAATTATGAAATTTGACAGAAGCAACATGAATAGTGTGTACTATAAGAGCCTAACTGTCTAATAAAGAAAAGTACTGTAAAGCTGTATACAGTGTTAAAAGTAATATGTGGTTGTGTGGTTGTTCCTCCACCAGCTGCTCAGAGGAGGGCCTGAGTCCCTGCTACGCTCTCTTCACATCCAGAAGGACCCAACAGTCTACAACTACATCAAAGTGGGAGGCCAAGTCAAGGTAGTCTATAGCTCACAAATTCACTTACTTAAGGTTGTTCTGTGCTCAGATGTGAAGCCATATGCACAATTCATTCACAAAAAAAATAGTGAAATTGTTTATTGCAGTGGCATGAAAAGTCAAATCAAGCCTTAGGTTCTTATGAATGTCTGAAAGAGTGTCATTGTGACATTAAGTTTGTTTGCAGGGGGATAAACACAAGCAAGCACATGCTTTACAGATGTGTGTTGTTTGTTTGATTGTCACCTCACCACAGTTTACAACTGCCTGCTTTCTGTAACTAGTAACATAACACATATCACATTATTTGGGCCAAGCGTCTACAGTACAGCGTTGTGTAAGAAAATATCAGTAGGACGAAAACATGATTGTTTCAAAGATCACCATCTTTGAGTTACATAAGAGGGGTCCAGCTTTGGAGAGGTGGTTTAATCTCAGCCACTACATCCCCTGTCAAATTAAAGCATCTGCTGCTGCTGTGTGCTGCAGTCTCTGCATGGGAGCTTAATTAGTAGGAACCAAACCACTTTACAGCAACAAACAACGTGACATCATGGAACACAATGCAACCAAACAGCTGAGGTGGCGGTTTGTACATTGTGTGCCACAGCGGCTCCCGTTTTTATAGGCAGACGCCTCAGTTCAACCCCAGTCTGTTATTAAATAAACTGCGGGAATTTGATATTCCAGCTGTATGAATTGGAAAAGAAAGGGGGGAAGAAAGTGCGAGAAGTATGTTGTCAGTGTCTTGCAGAAACCTTGTAATTTTGTTCTTTTTTTTTTTAAATTACCAGCTGACGTCCTGAATTAGGAAAATGTTTCAAAAATCAGAAGCACTTTTGTCATTAAGTACAATAAATGTACAGGTGTTTGCCTTGGTGAAATTGGTGCAGAGACATATTAACAACTGACAGAGTCCATATACAATACACAGACAAGCACAGCAGGACCTCACATGCAGTGCAACATGCTGTGACAACATGCATGTTCTTCTGAATTTTTGAAAAGTTGATTGATCTAGTCAGTTTCCATCCTTCCCATTCAATAATTTTGTCATTTGTCATGTATTCTCACCCCCCTCTTTCTCTCTCTCTCTCTCTCTCTCTCTCTCTGTCTCTCTCTCTCTCTCTCTCTATCTGTCCCTCTAGTCTTGCATTAATGATGGTGCTGATTTCAAAGCCGTGGCCGATGCCATGAAAGTGATCGGTTTCACGGGGGACGAGATTCAGACTGTTTACAAGATCCTGGCCACCATCCTACATCTGGTAATACCCGATAATACCAACTCCCAGCTCTGTGCCAGTTGTGTCCCAATATGGGAATTCTATACAAGGATTGAATTAGTGCCATAACATCAAAGTGGACCAGTTGTCTTCGCCTGGGAAACTGTCCATGTACTGTGACTCTATGGATTTGAAACTTCACTCAGGCTCTGTTGGCGCATTGCAACTTGGTGTCTGTCCTCTCATCTGTCCGTCATATTTAGTCTGGAAATAATTAAAAGCATGCAGGGGATGAACTGCTCTCCTGATATCCTGGTGTCTCTTCCACATTTCAGCTACTCTTTCTCTCTCTCCCACCTCAAGTAATCTTGAAGAAACAAATCCCTCAGTATGCATTATCATCTATCAGCTATCTTTTCTGGCCTCCCTCCCAGGGAAACCTGACATTTGGAGTGGACGGTGACGTGATCTTGATAGAGAACTCCAAGGTGGTGTCTGTGATCGGAGACCTGCTGTCCACCAAGGAGGAGAACGTGGAGAAGGCCCTGCTGTACCGCACCGTGGCCACGGGGCGGGACGTCATCGACAAACAGCACACAGCTCAGGAGGCCAACTACGGACGGGACGCTCTCGCCAAGGTTATTGTTGTTTCATTCATTTACTTTATTTAATGTTCATGCTGTTCATTCACATCATTCAATTCAAGAATAGCCACTCCACTTTCACTGCAGTGGGCTTTGCAACGAAAAAGAAAAAACTTTTGGCCACTCGCAGACAGAGGGCTCGATGTTGTGACATTCTGCTTAGTACTTGGTGATATTTTTACTGGGATTCACACTGATTCACACAAGCATGAGTCACAATGTTGTGACTCCAGACAGATGGTGAAGACTTTGTAGGAAGCGATGTGTGTAGGCAGACAGTTTCAGGACTAGCTCAGTGAGTTGCGCACAAATGTGACTCACTGTTTTTCACCCTCAGCTACCCATCTGTACTTGTTAATTGTTTGTTTGCCACACTGTTGCTTCTGTGCCCTTGAGCAAGGCTCTTTAGCCTGACCAGCTGGTCAGTGTTCCCTGCTTTGAGGCTAAACTGGTTCCAATCTGTTATGCCTTCAATATGTATATGGAGTTTGGTAATGTTTCTTCGCAGCATCAATAGATACACAATGGTTTATCCAGTAGACACCGGTTTAAAAAAATATGGGTTGAGAGCCAAAATTGAAGGTGGACCCACTTCTGATGGGTCTCCACAAGGGTAGTGATATTTTTTCATCTCATTTCGTTTCATGATTGCTCCACTCTCTGACATCAGCCTTTCAGCATGGCTCATTACTCCAATATGACTGGTGCAGAGCTTCTATCTGCTCAAGTTTTGCACCAAGCTCATGCTCTTTCATCATCCAGGCCTCCACTGAACAGTGATTTCTTATGTCAATAGCACTGACCCGGTTAGAGAAATACATGAAATTTATTCGAAATCATCATTATACAGTACATCAAGATCAGGGGAAAAATGTTACCTTACATTCATTGCTCAATATTTCAAAAATAGCAAAAGTTTCAAGATGGCTAACAACTGCCATATCATCTCATAATGAGTTCTACTTTCATTTCAGCAATCATTTTGTAAGAGTCGTTTTTTTCTCAGTTGCTGGATATGTTGTCATCCTCAGGCCATGTATGAGCGTCTGTTCTGCTGGATCGTGGGCCGCATCAATGACATCATCGAGGTGAAAAACTACGATGCCAGAGTCCATGGGAAGAACACAGTCATTGGGGTGCTGGACATCTACGGCTTTGAGATTTTCCAGAACAACAGGTTAGGACTAGATTCTGCCACTACTGCCAGTCCTGGTTTCTATGCAATACCCTGTAGAGATTTTAGGTATATGTAGGATTAATATCAACAAATATGCATCTTCATATCAAATCTTTCATTCAGTGGCTGCATCCATTCACACATTCCCTTTTGTCTCCTTAGTTATTGTTTTATCCTTTCATTTTGTTGGTTGTAACAGAGCGAGGAGTGTAGCTGTCATTTTAGAAATATGAACATATTCATCCATTAACGCACATTCTGTGTCTCCCGTTTCTTGTACTGTAGCTTCGAGCAGTTCTGTATCAACTACTGTAATGAAAAGCTGCAGCAGCTGTTCATCCAGCTGGTGCTGAAGCAGGAACAGGAAGAGTACCAGAGAGAAGGCATCCCCTGGAAACATGTACGGAGCAAACGTTTTGTCCTACTCTGTTTACTGTCTTGTCTATATGAGTGGGGAACAATTTTACCCATTCATTTACATTTCCTATGCCATCCTTGGGGCCTATTCTTCATTTTTTCAATATATACAGTATGTTTTTATAGTTTTGGCAAATAGTTCAAATCAAATGATCTTCCATCACTTTACCCTTTTTAGATTCACAAGACTTTCAGAGGAGGACTTGTTTCATTAAAGATCCTCTTATCCATGTGTTTGTCAGAAATATAACCTGTTGTATACATGTGTTACCCCTAACTTTACTTTCCCCCGTTGTCCTATGTGATCAGATTGACTACTTCAACAACCAGATCATTGTGGACCTGGTGGAGCAGCAGCATAAGGGCATCTTCTCTGTGCTGGACGAAGCCTGTATGAATGTGGGCAAAGTCACTGATGAGGTTTTCCTACAGGGACTCAACGGCAAGCTGGCGAAGCACGTCCACTACACCAGCCGCAAGGTAAGACACACTAAACGAGTGTGTGTGAGTGTGTGTGTGTGGGATGGGGTGGGGATGCTATTGGGGGGATGGTGGCTCCCTTGTTCGCAATAGGCGTGTGATATGTGCTTATGCATGTAATGTAAGCTGTATTTAGGCTAAAATGTAAAGTACAGCATATTTAACTCTCCAGCATTCCACTTGTGAAGGTTGTGAGTGACGTTTGGTTTACTAATTTAGTCTGACTCTTTTCACCGTTCTGACTAGAACCAACTTCCATGGCTTCAGACAAGTCAGACAAACTGAGCTACTCAAATTCCTCCCCTTTAGCTGACTAATCTAGAGTCTAGAGGTGTTGTAGCTGCTCAGCAGTCTTTGGCACGCGCCATGTGTGGTGTCTTGGTGTACTTGTGATGTCGTGGGTTTGAATCTGACTTGTGACCTTTGTCACATGTTATACTCTCGCCCATGTTTACTGTCACTCTCCAATGAGTACACTAATAGTGGTTATGTTGAAGCAGAAATGCAATAACAACAATTATAATACTGAAGATTAACAGAATAGAACCTCAGTATCTCAATCCCAATTGAGTGCATACAGAATATATTTAACATACTATGGATCTGTACTCAGTCTGGATTACAGTGGGTTTTACCATGCAATATCTGGCATACTTTGCAAATATGATTACATAAATAAGCAACAATAACAACATAAAGTCCTAAACTAGAAAATCAAGCAGTGAATGAGACGTGCTGGTGGTAACCTGAGAACACCAGAGGGCAGGTTACACCATAAGTAACCATTAGCACCAGAGGAAGAGACTGAGCACAATCCTTTTAGTATTAATTATCAGCTCAATCTAGGAAGGCTTACATCCTAATTCACTCTAATGGTCTGTGTGCGGCTAGACTAATATAAGCCAATTTACTTTCTTCACATCTGAGCTTCCTGTTTGGGATCAGATGACTGAGATAGGAGTAGGGTGAAGTCACCCATCCACACTGATTTGGGGTCAGTGTCTCCAGTAATGCTTAAGATGTGCAAGGGGGTTGGGAAAGCTGATTTGAAGTCAGCGCTCAAGGAATA